>NC_136061.1:684766875-684929446 GCF_964261635.1 Lissotriton helveticus
GCCCATCAGCATTGAACTCCTTAGCAGGCTACACAACACTGGGATTCTGTCCCTCCCTTGCTATGCCTCGCCTGCACTCCCGTTTGATCCGTCCCTTCCTACTCCTCCGGCGAAACCCAGGGCCCTCTAGACCTCAATCCCCTCCATCCACCCCAAGCCAACTCTCACCAAACTCTCCATCTGGTAATTAAACACTCGCTCGCTAGTCAGGCACCAGCTAGAGATTTTCCATCTACTAGACACCATCAGACCTGACATCCTGTTTCTTTCTGAAACATGGCTCTCCTCTGAGTCCATGCCAGACATTCTGGCTGCGTTACCTGACAATTACTACATTCTTCAGGCCAACAGACCTGATGGGAAGATAGGGGGGGAGTCGCCTCAATCATCTCCCACTCGCACATCTTCACTTCCCTAACGATCCCCAATACACCTTTGGCTGACATTTTAGCAGTCACACTTCACTCTAAACACTTCCTGCTTACATGTGTAATATGTTACAGGCCACCGAACCCTTCATCGAATTTTATCCAGTTCTTGTCACGTTTTCGGCAATTTAGCCGTAAGAACTTCATCACCCAGAATGCCTGCTGTATAGTCTGTTTTCTGTTTCCTTACATCAGCCCCTTCCTGTTGTCTATATCTGTCTCTCTTGCGCTGTTTTCGGAGCTTGTCACCTGAGGGCCTGCCTTTCCTCGTTCTTGTTTGGATTTTGAGGTGCCCGTTTGTTAATTACATAGTGGATGGCATTGGAGTGGAGCCGCGTTAGAATCCTTCCGTTACGCGGCTTGTCTGTGCCCTTTGACCCTGTGTGCCGCGCTGAGGAGCTGCGCTGAGGAGCCGCGCTGAGGAGCCGCGCTGAGAAGCTGCGAGGGATGAGACGCCCGCAGCTACCGCGGTAACGTTGTGCTCTTGGTTCCAAAGGACCCGCGAGAGAGAGAATGTATTGTGAACAAAGACTTACCTCTTCCCAAGGACTCCAGGAGGTAAATGGGTCTGTTAGTGCTCCAAACAGAGGAGTAAATTGACTCTTCTCTCTTTGTTTGTTTTTTCGTTTTTTGCTTAGTTCCACCTGGATATTAGTTGTACTTGAACCGTTGAGAGGCACGAACAATTTATCTGCCTACTCACAAAGGAGAATAGATACTTTGTATTTTCATCCAGTGGAATATCTAGGATTGGTGCAGTGCTTATCGGAGAAGGAAGAGACATCAGTGAGGGAGCAAATTAGCTTCCTGTATGTACATATGAGACTAAGACAACTGCTCTCTCTGGAACTGTTGTTCTCTGAACTTTTTTGTTTCTTTTTCCTTGCTTTATTTTTTTCCTTTTTGAGCCTTTTTCTTCTTGGATGGTTGTGGCAGCTTAGATCAGTGAGTAACCTACTCTCGTTTATACAGTTAGTCTATGCTGGTAGAAGTAAGGGGGGATTGTATTTACAAGTGTTTCTTGTGTCTCTATGCAGGAAACAGTATGCAGACTTAAGGAGGAATACCTAACGTGTCTTTACCTGCAGTAGATGGTTTCTGGCTGCCAGTCTGTTATGTTTTATTTCTCCACTTTTCCCCTTCCCTGGGTGAGGTCCTCATAGAGAAGTGTTATGTACATGGCTCACTAGGGGGGCGGCTCCTAGGGAGGAGAGAAACTAGCTACTACATCGCTCCTGCTGTACCTGATTCATAAGGTTAGTCAACCTGCCAAGTTTGTGACAGAGTGACAAGCCCACGTACTCTTACGGCCCGGGCGATGGACACCCACACAGTATTACAGACCGTGTTGGACTCTCTCACTGAATTACGGGTAGAGGTAGACGCTGTAAGGGGGAGAATCATGATATGCGGAATGAAATGGGTACCCTTAGACGTGAGGTTGCGGGATTAGCCCGGTCCAGTCCCACCAGTTCTAGGGGAACGCATTATATCAGGGATGCAACATTACCCCCCCCCCCCGCTCAAGCACACTCCCTCTTAGCCCAGGGAGCACAAGGCCCTTCTACCATTCAGGTCATTCAACCTGTTCAACTACCCTTGGCACCGCCTGAGAGTTTCTTAGGGGATCCTAAGAAATTCAGAACATTTCTAGGACAGTGTAAATTGCACTTCATGTGCAAACCCTCTGTCTTCCCTGATGACCATTCTAAGACTGCATTTATGTTATCCTATCTGGGGGGGCAACGCTGCGAGCTGGTCATTTCCTCTGATTGATAGAAATGATCCGGTGCTAGCTAATTTTGATGACTTCTGTGAGGAAATGCGTAAGTTGTTCGACCGAAAGGCTCATATGTTGTCCTTAGACAGGGAACTCATCACGCTCAAACAGGGATCACTAGATTTGTTGACCTATATAACTAATTTCAACCGTCTTGTTGTCGTGACTGATTGGCCATCTACAAAGCGAGTTTCCTTGTTCTATCAAGGCTTGAGAGGGGAGTTAAAGATGTTCTGGCCCAGGTAGTGAATATGCCTCCGTCCTGTGAAGAACTGATAGATCTCACGGTACAGCTAGATCACAGACTACAGGAACGCAAAGGCGATAAACATCGTTATAAGGTGCGTTTTCCCTTAACTAAACCTAGAGCGGTATCGGAGGGTGCCTCTTCTGCCGATCCTACTGAACCTATGCAAATAGGAGGAGTCAGAGGTCCCTTGAGTCTGGAGGAACGAACTCGCCGACGCAACCAGAAGCTCTGCATGTATTGTGGAAAGCCTGGGCACTTCATTAGGGACTGTAAATTAAAAACTAAGAATGCCAGAAACATACCTGCCATTGATTATCCCTCTCACTAGTCGGGAAACGAGAAAGCTCAAACAAGTCAGAGACCCTTGGTTTGAGCTACGACGAGGTGAAAGAGGTCTCTCATGCTGTAGCTAACACCATGCAACCATCTGTGTCCCACATGAATTTATGTGTCACCATTAAATGGCCAGGAGAAACGCCCGTGATGGTACACGCCATGTTAGATTCGGGAGCTACGGGCAATTTTATCGACTTACAATATGCTAGGAGATTGGGAGTTCCATGCATAGAGAAGGAAATACCTGAAGCAGTGAAAGCCGTAGATGGATTGGATTTGACTTCAGGGCCAGTGTGTTATCATACTCGTCCACTGGTCATGCAAGTAGGACAAGATTATTACGAGCATATATCCTTTGATTTAATTGATGCCCCCCAGTTCAGACTGATCCTGGGAATGCCGTAGTTGACACAACATGACCCGGTAGTTAAGTGGGCAGCTCGTTCTATCACACTTAGTTCCGTTTACTGTGCTGAACATTGTACCCCAACGCACCTTCATGAGGAAATCAGAATGGAAATGCCTGCAAGTACATTAGCAAGCGGAGGAAGAATATTGAGGGTAAATGCAATCACTACTCTTCCGGACGTCTATCGAAGGTACCAGGATGTCTTCAGCGAGAAAGAAGCCAGTAAGTTGCCCCACACCGGGAATACGACTGTGTCATGGAGCTGGAACCAGGGGCTAGTATTCCTTGTAGTAGGGTATACGCTCTTACTGAGACAGAGAACGTGTACTTGCAACAATATCTGAAGAACTTACTGGAGTCCGGATTCATCCGTCCGTCTACGTCCCCTGCATCGTCGCCTCTATTTTTCATCTCTAAGAAGGAAGGGGGATTGAGAACATGCATAGACTATAGAGCTATCAATAGAGTAACCAGAAAGAACAGGTACCCTTTGCCTTTGATTCCAGTCCTGTTGGACCAGCTAAAGGACGCAAAGATATTTACCAAGTTAGACCTGCGGGGTGCATACCACTTGGTGAGAGTCCGCAGAGGAGATGAATGGAAAACTGCTTTCCGCACCAAATATGGGCTCTACGAGTATCAAGTCATGCCGTTTGGCCTGTGTAATGCCCCCGCGGCATTTCAGTTTTTTATGGATGAGGTGTTGAGGGGCTTGTTGGACGTCTCATGCATCGTCTATATAGACGATATTTTGATTTATTCCTCTACAGGAGAAGACCATGTTGGGCACGTGATGGAAGTTCTGGAATGATTGCAGCGACATGAGTTGTATGCCAAGCTAGAGAAGTACTTGTTCCATACCAGAGAAGTGGAGTTCCTAGGCTACGTCATCGGCCCGACTGGAATAAGGATGGATCACAAGAAGACACAAGCCATCATTCAGTGGGAATCTCCCTCTTCTGTGAAAGCTTTGCAGAGCTTCCTGGTTTTTGCAAACTTTTACAGGAGATTCATCAAAGACTTCTCTAGGATCATACAGCCGTTAACCCATCTATTGAAGAAAGGAGCCATTTTCAAGTGGACTGACCCTGCCGAATGCGCCTTCCAAGCTCTGAAGACACGCTTCGTTACAGCTCCCATTCTACGACATCCAGGCGCCAGTCAACCCTTCGTGATGGAGACGGATGCATCTTATTATGCCATAGGAGGCATCCTTTCGCAGAGAAATCCGGACACTGGACAACTTTATCCGATGGCATACTTATCCAGAAAATTGTCTTCCTGTGAAATTAATTACAGCATTACAGATAAGGAACTGCTAGCTATTAAAAGAGCCTGCGAGGAGTGGAGACACCATTTATGGGGGCAAGACACACTGTGGAAATCTTCACTGATCACCGGAATCTCCACTTCTTGAAGAGCGCAAGAGCATTAACACCACGCCAATTACGGTGGTCTTTGTTTTTCTCAGATTTTGATTTCGTGATTAAATATCGTCCGGGCCCCCAAAATGGTAAAGCTGATGCCCTTTCAAGACCGGAATCAGCTTTAAAGAATCTCTCTTCAGATAACGACGACCCTCCTGTCATTCTCCAAGAGGCATCCTTCATTTCAACTGCTTCAGCAATCACATGCTCCCTTGATTTTCTGAAACAAGTCGAAGAGAAAGTCGAAGCTGTTAATGTGCAAACCTGGATAGCTAAAGAACCACAGCAGAGAACATTAAGAAATAAACTTCTATTCAGGGATAGACAATTGTATGTACCTGAGACAGAACTACAGAATCAAGTCCTACAATGGACCCGTGACTCTTCTTTAGGTGGTCACATGGGAGTTCAAAAAACATTTCAAACCACCTCCAGATATTTTTGGTGGGAGACATTACGGAAGGACATTGAAGACTATGTGGCTAAGTGTCCCATATGCACTCAGGCCAAGGCTCAGCATCAAAGAAGCAGCGGCTTGTTACGCCCCATACCAATACCCCCTGCACCATGGCACACCGTCTCCATGGACTTCATCGTGGAGATGCCTCTCAGTCACGGCAACAACACCATCTTAGTGGTCATAGACCATCTAACCAAAATGGGTCATTTTATAGCTTTGACCAAGTTGCCCACATCAGGAGAATTAGCCTTAGTCTTCTTGCAGAATGTGGTAAGGTTACACGGCGTTCCCTCTGTTCTTATTACGGATAGGGGTACGCAATTTACTTCTAAATTCTGGAAGGCTTTGTGTGACATCATGAAAATAGATGCCCGTCTGTCAACAAGCTATCATCCACAGACAGATGGTAAAACTGAGAGACTTAATCAGACGCTTGAGCAGTATTTAAGGTGCTTTACCCTTCAACAGAGTGAGGAATGGAGAACGTTATTGTGGATGGCGGAGTTCGCCTATAATAGCGCTACCCATTCTTCTTTGGGATGCTCGCCCTTCTTTTGCCTTCACGGCTTTCATCCCAATTTTCTATCTTTCGACCACCCTGGTATATCTTCCCATCCTTCTATTCAAGAACATCATGCTCACCTTACTGCTATTGCACAGGGGGCGAGGGAGCATTTGGTGGCAGCCAGAAATCATGACAAAGAGCAGGCAGACAGAAAAAGAACCCCTGAGCCAGCAAATACGCCAGGAGATAAAGTATGGTTGAGTACCAGGTACCTAAAACTGAAAGGGAATACACGTCTGCAACCTAAATATGTTGGTCCATATTCCATTGTTGCTGTCATTAATCCGATAGCCATGAAGCTCCAACTTCCCCCCTCATGGCACATACACCCTGTGTTCCATGTGTCCCTATTGAAACCATACGTGCAGGGTACCAGAGCTTTGGGGAGGCCTCAGCCTGTGGACATAGATGGGGACACAGAATATGAAGTGAGAGCTGTGCTCGATTCCAGGAGGTTAAGAGGTGTTTTGCAGTATTTGATTGATTGGAAAGGGTATGGGCACGAGGAACGCTCCTGGGAACCTCACACTAATCTTCACTGCCCTGGCCTTTTGTAGCGTTTTCACGCCAATGTACCCTTCTAAACCTGGTGGACCGCCGAGACGTCGGTCGTTGAGAGGGGGTTCTGTCACGTTTTCGGCGATTTAGCCGTAAGAACTTCATCACCCAGAAGGCCTGCTGTATAGTCTGTTTTGTGTTTCCTTACATCAGCCCCTTCCTGTTGTCTATATCTGTCTCTCTTGTGCAGTTTTCGGTGCTTGTCACCTGTGGGCCTGCCTTTCCTCGTTCTTGTTTGGATTTTGAGGTGCCCGTTTGTTAATTACCGAGTGGATGGCATTGGAGTGGAGCCGCATTAGAAGCCTTCCGTTACGCGGCTCGTCTGTGCCCTTTGACCCTGTGTGCCGCGCTGAGGAGCTGCGCTGAGGAGCCGCGCTGAGGAGCCGCGCTGAGAAGCTGCCAGGGATGAGACGCCCGCAGCTACTGCGGTAACGTTGTGCTCTTGGTTCCAAAGGACCCGCGAGAGAGAGAAGGTATTGTGAACAAGGACTTACCTCTTCCCAAGGACTCCAGGAGGTAAATGGGTATGTTAGTGCTCCAAACAGAGGAGTAAATTGACTCTTCTCTCTTTGTTTGTTTTTTCGTTTTTTGCTTAGTTCCACCTGGATATTAGTTGTACTTGAACCGTTGAGAGGCACGAACAATTTATCTGCCTACTCACAAAGGAGAATAGATACTTTGTATTTTCATCCAGTGGAATATCGAGGATTGGTGCAGTGCTTATCGGAGAAGGAAGAGACATCAGTGAGGGAGCAAATTAGCTTCCTGTATGTACATATGAGACTAAGACAACTGCTCTCTCTGGAACTGTTGTTCTCTGAACTTGTTTGTTTCCTTTTCCTTGCTTTATTTTTTCCTTTTTGAGCCTTTTTCTTCTTAGATGGTTGTGGCAGCTTAGATCAGTGAGTAACCTTCTCTCCTTTATACAGTTAGTCTATGCTGGTAGAAGTAAGGGGGGGTTGTATTTACAAGTGTTTCTTGTGTCTCTATGCAGGAAACTGTATGCAGACTTAAGAGGAATACCTAACCTGTCTTCGCCTGCAGTAGATGGTTTCTGGCTGCCAGTCCATTATGTTTTATTTCTCCACTTTTCCTCTTCCCTGGGTGAGGTCCTCATAGAGGAGTGTTATGTACATGACTCACTAGGGGGGCCACTCCCAGGGAGGAGAGAAACTAGCTACTACATCGCTCCTGCTGTACCTGATTCATAAGGTTAGTCAACATGCCAAGTTTGTGACAGTTCTTTAGCAACTTGGCCGCAGAGCTGGCTGTCAATCACGCCAAACTACTCATCATCGGGGATTTTAATTATTGGCCACATGACTTACATGAAAACCCCTGCTCCAAACAATTCACGGACTTACTCAATGGGCTGAACTTTTCAGAACAGATCAAAGTGGCCACCCACGTCAAAGGGCATACCCTGTACCAGTTCTGAAGTCTAAACCTGGACATTCTTGACCTCAGAGTTTCCTTCTGTGCCTGGTCTGACCTTAACTTTGTCTCCCTCTCTATCATCCAGCCGACCGCCACCGTAACCCGCATAGCTGCTCCCATCATGGTCAGAAACTGGAGCCATGTAGACATTCCCTCCCTCTGCACAAACCTCACTACACTCTTGACGCCTTTCCTAGCCTTACTGACCTGCCATGCTCACCTCACACACAGGCTGAAGCTCTCGACTCCTGGCTGACCCAGGCGAGAGACAACTTTGCCCCCCTGAAAGCCCTCAAAAGGAAGAGACCCCATGATGCCCAACTCTGGTTCACGAAAGACCTTAAGGACAAGAAACTCGCACTGCGCCAATCGGAGCACAAATGGAAGCTTCATTATTGTCCCCTTAAGAAAGCTTCCTTCCTTACGACCCTACAGGACTATAAAGCAGCCATTCTCTCTGCCAAATCTGCATATTTCTCTGTAAAAATACTAAGTTCAAATTGTAAATCCAAAGCCATTTTTTCCATCGTGGATGAGCTGGTAAAACCCGATCGTGTCACTGCTAAATCCCTCCCATCACAAACCCTCCGTGATTCTCTTAAAAGCTATTTTATTGAAAAGATCATCACAATTAAAACTAGCATCCCCAGAGTTGTCGCCTTACCTGATACCACTGTGGCTGCTCCCAACCCCGTCCAGTATCTCAAGTTCCCTACGCTCACTGAAGAAGTCTTCTTCTCTTTTATCAGGAAAATTAAGTCTGGTTCCCCCAGGACAGCTGCCCTCCCCACATTAGTCGGGAGATCTTCCTCAATATTCCTAAGCCCCCCCTTTCTCTTTTGAATAACTCTCTTTCCTCTGGGGTGGTCCCTTCCTCCTTCAAAACGGCTTTGGTTTCACCCATCCTCAAAAAAACTGGAGCAGACCCCGGTACTCTCTCTAACTTTCGCCCAATCTCCCTCCTCCCCTATCTGGGCAAAGTCCTGGAGGCCTTTGTGGTTAACTGTATAAGCACCTTCATTGAATCCACCCACTTTCTTGATCCTCACCAAGCTGGCTTAAGGCCTCAGCATTCCACGGAATCAATTGCCCTGGCCATCCACGAGGAGCTAAGAAAGGGTGCTGATCAGAACATCCCTCAGGCACCGGTGCTCCTGGATCTGTCAGCCGCATTCGACACCGTCGACTATACCATCCTTCTCGACCGTGTCGAGCACGCCGGCATCCGGGGGCAACCACTGAGATGGATCACCTCCTTTTTTCAAGACTGAGTCCAGACAGTCTCCCTCCCCCCTTCTCTTCGGTAGGAAAGTGTCTCACCTGTGGAGTCCCGCAGGGCTCCTCTCTCTCACCACTCCTCTTCAACCTAAACATTCGTCCCTTAATCTCGGAGCTCCAGAAAAAATCTGTGACCATCTTCAATTATGCTGACGATCTTCAGCTCATCTTTAACATCGACCCCTCCCCGTCTTCCATCCAAAATGTCCACTCCATGATGACCTTCATCAGTTCCTGGATGAACTCAAATCAGCTTAGACTTAACCCCGACAAGACCGAGTTAGTCCTCAGTGGGCCCCAAGGAAACCCCTGGAACTCCACCTTCTGGCCCCTCTCCCTTGGCCCCTCTCCCTCCCCTGTTGACTCTGTCAAGAGTTTAGGCATCACCATTAGCAAGGACCTCTCCATTAGGGCTCATATCAATTCAGTAGTATCCGTCTGCTTCTTCCATCTGCGTCGCATTCGGAAAATCAGCAGACTCCTCTCCCATGGAGCTCTTGTTCAGGTCACCGTGGGACTAGTTATGTCTCGTATCGACTATGCGAACTCCCTATATGTGGGCATACCTGCATCTCAATCCCAAAGCCTCCAACTCGTCCATAACCAGGCAGCCAGGCTGATTGATGGCCAACCAAGGTCTAGTCACACCAAGCCTCTCCTTAGGAACCTTCATTGGCTCCCAGTGGCCCAGCGCAGCCTCTTCAAACTTGGCTGCCTGATTCACAAAGCCCTTTCCTCTTATGGACCTTCTTTCATCTCCTCCCTCTTACACCGTTATGTTCCCCACCGCGTTCTACGCTCCTTCGACTCCAATCTATTGACCCCCTGCTCCTTTAGACGTAAGAAGCATGGAGGCCTGAGATTCTCCACCCAGGCTCCACTCCTATGGAACTCCCTTCCCCTAGCACTCCGCCTTCTTCCCTCCTACGCTCACTTTAGAAAATCACTTAAAACTTGGCTCTTCTCGTTAGCTTACGACTAGTTTGGTTCCGCTCTGTACCTCTCAACCCTTCCACTACAGCGACAAGAAACCGTAGGTGAACTTGCGCTCTACAAATCCCATTTATCATATCATATCATCATATCAAGTTGAACTAGCCAAACATCTAACTGACATGGAGAGACAACTCGAATCACTCTCTCAACGAAACCCTATGCCCATGAATGCCATAACTGAAAGTCTAACCCACCTGCAAAGACAACTCGACATAGTAACACAGGGCATCAACAAAATTCTTATCAAAACCAAACTAAGTCTGATAACGCTCAACGCTCGCAATTCCCTTCTTCCAACATCACCAGCCAATCCCCACAGCTTTCCAAATCCCAACCAAACAGCTGGGGCACAACACCTATTAACACCCAATCTAATAGGCTGTAAAGAATGAGCCCCAAGATGTCCATGAGAGAGGCAATGGATCTAGCAAAAACATACGACCTTACGCCAGCTCTTTCCCCCCAGCTCTAGCATCCAGGTGATCACCGGATTTGGCAGAGATACCAGCATAGAAAACTTATCTTAAGTGTAAGAAACACTTAACCTCTGCGCACTGTTGCTTTTTGCGGTTCCCGCTCTTTATTTTCATAGACACTTCACAACTTATAAGTTTCAAATGAAAAAGTTTATCAAGAAATATTCAACTGAAAATCAATCCTAACAATTTACAATGTTACTCTGATACATTATTGCTTTCAATACATGATTAAACAGATACACAAAATCCAAAGATTGATTCTTCAAAATCTTTCACAAAGATGACTTGTCTTTAATGTCCACTTGTCTTTAGTGCCCAATGCATTTCAAGCTCGTTGAGCTCTTCATCAGGGGCCTGTAAAATGAATACAATTATCATTTACTATACTGATGTTATATTTACAGAACACCAAATTCTCATTTAGTACAGGGGTTTACAAAAAGCTGTTAGCTAAAGAACATAAAAACTTATGAGCTTATGAGAACCCAAATTACCAACACCGCTGTGTGTGTGAGAAACAGAAAACAAATGGAAACTAACTCACTGGTGTCGCAGTGAAACTTGGTCTTCAAGTCTGAATAATGAAAAAATCATGAGATTCAATCCATTACTACCACAAGCTCCAACTTTAGGCATTACTCCTTTGGTTAGCCAAACCAAAAACAATTACTTCCCCTTACCTTAAGGTTAACACTCGGTGCATGAAACCGGATTTTCTAAACTTTCGTGAATCTCCCTCCTCCTGAAAATATATGAAATGGAAACTCGCTCAAAACCGGGTTCTGTAACCCCTCAGTACCGTGTAGCTTCTACCATGAACTAGAACTCAATCTGCCTAACGCTCACCTCTTGATGTCATCCAAAATTCCGAAAATAAACTCGCTATCCCGTTCTTGCATGTTTACTCCTGCTCGGTTCTCTGACCAGCTGTGAAAGCCGTCCGTTTCCTTACTCTTTACAAAGCCACAATCATTTACTAGAAACTAACAGAGGACTAGTGGACCCGGGACCGCGGGCGCCATATTGGAAGGGGTAAATTCGACGTTGTGGAAGGAAAAGAAAGTGCTTAAAATAAAATTGGAAAAAAGCCAGAAAAGAAATAAATGTGGAATAATTGAGGTGTTTTTAGAAATACTGAACAATAAATAAGGATGATGACAACTACTGCAAAATATTCGCTATTCAAGTACATTTTACTTAAATACATGCATCATTCTCGTACAGATACAAAGGTGAAAAAACCTCATATAAAACAAGATAAATCTACTTTCTCATTTAACCCTTTGGGTTCCTGTGTAACAAGGTACCTTATCCAGTGTATTTCTCTTTGGAGGAGGGATCTGGTTAGATCTACCCCCTCGTGTGTTTTTACAACTTCCAATATGGAAAACCTGATTTGGGCTATGCTATGGTTATTCTCATTCCAGTGTTTCGCCAAATTACTCTTCACATTTTTGTTTCTTATTGTGCTCTTGTGTTCTGATATTCTCGTTTTTAATTTTCTCTCTGTTTTTCCTGCATAGATTTTGCCACAGGGACACTTTATGTAGTAAATTAGATTTTTGGAGTTACAATCCCCATCATAATGTAGTGTCACTTCTTTTCCAGTTTGCGGGTGATGTAACTTTTTACCTTCAATCACATTTGAACAATGTACACAATTATGACATTTCCTCATTCCTCTGTTGGTCACTTCTATTTCTCTTATGGGAGTCATCAATAGTTCTTTTAAGTTCTTTGATCTCGTGTAAGCAAAAATCGGCTTCTTGTCAAAAATCCCATTGAAATCTTCTTCATTCTTTAAAAGATCCCAATGTTTGTTTATGATAGTTTTCAATTTCTGTGATGAGGTGGAGAATTTTGATACAAACACATGTCTGTCTAATGTTTTCTTAGGTTTCTGAGTCAATAGATTGTCCCTGCTGTATGTCTCTATCCTGTTTTTAGCTTTTATCAGAATTTCATCCGGATAACCTCTTTCTTTGTATCTTTGATGTTGTACAGTAAGATTCTCTTTCAAATCCTCCTCTTGTGAACAAATTCTTTTGATTCGCATGTATTGTGACACTGGTAAATTGATTTTTAAATTCTGAGGATGAAAGCTTTGAAATAATAAAGAATTGTTCACATCTGTGTCTTTTCTGAAAACTCTGGTTTTTATCTGTGAATCTTGAATGTTGATCATAACGTCTAGAAATGACAATTCTTTATCGCTAATAGCGTATGTGAATTCAATGTTATCTGAACAATGGTTCAATCTGTCAATTTCAAATTCTAAGTTTTCCTTTGTTCCAGACCAAAGAACGAATATATCGTCTATGAATCTGCGATATAAAATCGCGTGTTCGTTCCAAAAGTTATTGTTGTAAATATAGTCAGCCTCAAATTTAGCCATAAAGGTATTGGCATATGCCGGAGCCCCAGCAAATCCCATGGACGTTCCATTCTGTTGTAGGAAAAACCTAGAGGACCATTGGAAATAACTATGATACAAACAAAAATGTAAAAGTTCCAAAATGAAAACTTGCATGTATTTAAGTAAAATGTACTTGAATAGCGAATATTTTGCAGTAGTTGTCATCATCCTTATTTATTGTTCAGTATTTCTTAAAACACCTCAATTATTCCACATTTATTTCTTTTCTGGCTTTTTTCCAATTTAATTTTAAGCACTTTCTTTTCCTTCCACAACGTCGAATTTACCCCTTCCAATATGGCGCCCGCGGTCCCGGGTCCACTAGTACTCTGTTAGTTTCTAGTAAATGATTGTGGCTTTGTAAAGAGTAAGGAAACGGACAGCTTTCACAGCTGGTCAGAGAACCGAGCAGGAGTAAACGTGCGAGAACGGGATAGCGAGTTTATTTTCGGAATTTTGGATGACATCGAGAGGTGAGCGTTAGGCAGATTGAGTTCTACCACCCACCAGGAAACACACTCGCCTTTAGTGATCACCTATCTGATCTGCTAACACACTGCTCTCTCTCTAACTCCTACCAACATAATCCTAGGTGACGTAAAATCTCCAATGGGATTAAAGGAACGACTAACTAATGCAATCTTTAAACTAACACCTACTCAGCAAAGATCTTACTCAACACTGCAAAGGGCAAACCCACAACAGTGGCTCAACCTTAGTTGCTACTACAGCCAAAAATTAAATGATAACCATAAACAAAATTCTCCCAGTAGACTAGTCACACCACCACATTAATCTATTTTACATCAACCAAGTGGCAACACCTCCCAACCGATCTTGAAAAACCCTCTAATGGTTTAGAAACCTTAATCTGATCCCTTTAACTGACCTGGAAGAAAAAACAAGGCCTGGGCAGAGCTGGCATGGTGCCTCTATGTCAGAAGAGTCTTACTTGACACACCGACACATGAAATGTAATGAGCACTGCGTCAGGAAGATCTGTGCCTTTTGAGGATCCCCACTGAATTGCTCTGGAGGAGCGAGCGGAATTACAGGGGACAAGGAATGAATGACTTGGATGGTACTTTTAGGGTGCGAGGGTGAAGAGGCATTACTAGCTTGAGAATCTTGGGACAGGGTAGAAAAATTTGAGCCTGCGAAGTACCCATCCATTCTACTTGCTGAGTCTAAGGTTTCTCTTCTTGAGGCTAATAGGCCTAGTCTTAAAGCCTTATTCTCTTCCCTGACTGCTAACAATTCCTTTTGTATAATGTCTAAGACCCCTCCTAAACTCTTCAAATCTACTGCTTCAGCCATTCTGCTCGGGAGAGTTAGATTTTCGTGGGCACTTCACTCTGTCAGAAGAGTCTTACTTGAAGTATCCAGGAAACTCCACAGGAACAGAATGATGTACTCTCTCCAATGCCCCTCTGAGACTTCCCCATGCAAGAATTCCCATGGGGGAAAGGGGATTGGACAGAGAAGAGACTGCTGGTCTTCTGATGGTGTATCTTCACAGCTACTCTTAATTTCTTCTGAGCGCCATTCTCACTGTAAAGACATAAGCAGAGTTAACTACACAACTCAATTCTACTCTTGGAATACTCTCTCTCTAGTCTTTCACAAGAACCTTATCTACCCAAACTAAACCAGTCCTTCGCCTCCATTCTTTGGATATAGTGGCTTAAAGTGTATTGTTCTTATTCTACGTAGGCCTTCTCTATATCCTGCAATTAAACGCAATTTAATCAAGTCACTCTGTATCTAACTGAATGTACTGCCTTTGTTATAAAGAGGGAATAATATTATTCTAACCTTGTTTTTTGTCTTTAGATTCTTTTCTGCTGGAATATTCGAACTAAGAAGACTCACACTAAAGGTAAGTATTAGTCTTATACTTTCAGACCTTTTAGAATTCACCAAAACGAGAGTATTTTCCAAAGAAACGATAATTGTTTACTAAACCTTTTTTTGTTGTTAACAGAGTGAATAGAAACCTTCTATAGTAACAAGCTGCTTCAAAGGTAAATAATAACAGATTTTGACTTTTTGAATAAACTTAACAACTGTAAATTCAATTCTTTAGAAAAGACAAGTATCCTAATTATTTTTCTTTCTTTTCAGGGTTCTTGCGTGACCAGAATTCCATTCAGTCAAGAGCGAGGTTGCAGGAGTCACGGACGGCTGAATCTTCTTCTGGCAAACGCTGTTCTCGAAGACCGACGCGTAGAAGAATGAGCTTACTACCGACGGTAAGAAAAACTTGGGGTTTTCGCCTATAACTACTCTAAAACTGCACGATGCTAACTGAGGCCAACCGAACTCCGTAACGGTCTCGGTGAAGTGGGCGGGACCCAGAGCCAGCACGAGCCTCAGCAGCGCTCTTGGGTCTGGCGCCGATCACCCGGAATGCTGAAACGCTAACTCAGAATCGCGCCGCCACCTTGGAAAGGTATCTCCCGACCAAGGTGCGCCAGCTTTCATATCCAGGGGACGGGGGAAAAACAGTAGCCCCAACGCAAGGAGTAGATCTAGTTTTGGGTTTTCTGACAGCACCCCTCCGCAAGGGGGTTTCTCCAAACCACGCTTTGTGGGGGTTTTGCTCATGAAAGGCATTAACCAAACGAGGAGCATGGACATTTGAAGAGGACTCCCATGATCTCTCCTCTGGACCATACCCCTTCCAATCGACCAAGTAGTATAAGGTCTTGTTCTTCCACTTGGAATCCAGGATTCTTTTAACCTCATATTCCTCACCTTCAATAGTTTGGATTGGTTTTGGAATGTTTTGAGACCTAAGGTGTGGAGAAGAACCTTTCAATAGAGATACATGAAAAACTGGTTGAACTCGCAAATGAGTGGGAAGTTTCAACCTATACGTCACTGGATTTATTTTCTTCTCTACTTCAAACGGACCTAGGAATCGAGGCTGAAACTTTCGATTCCCTGCTAGTCTCAAATTCTTAGTACTGAGCCACACCTTGCTACCAATTGAGTAATTCACCTCCTTCCTTCTTTTCTTGTCAGCATAACTCTTGTAAAGCTCTTTCGACTTCTCTAATTTTTCTTTAGCTAATTCTTGGGTCTCTTTTAAGGTTTGTACAAATTCTTGGGCTGCTGGAACTGAAACCTCACTAGCATGTATCATTAGATTTGGATGTCGGCCATCATTTAAATAGAAAGGGGAGTGACCAGAAGAACTGTTTTGAGAGTTATTATGTGCAAACTCTGCTGCCCAAAGAAGGTCTGACCAATCTCCCCCCTGGTCTAATAAGTACAATCGAAGGTATTGCTCTAACTCTTGATTAGCCCTTTCTGTCTGTCCATCTGTTTCCGGATGGTAACTGGTGGAAAACCTAGTCTCAATGTGCAATCCTGTGGTGAAAGCCTTCCAAAAGTGGGACAAAAATTGTGTACCACAATCCGAGACTAAAATCTTGGGAACTCCATGCAATCTTACCACATTCAAACCAAACTGTTGAGGTTCCGTGATTTCGAACCAGACTCCATTTTGTTTGAGTTGTTCAAGACGCCATTTTTGTGTTGCTCTCACGTAGGCCATGGAGGTAACCGAACGAACAAAGTTGCATGGGCCTCATTGTTCATGTAGGCATTAACAGGCCCCTTTCTGACTTGTGAGTAAATTGCAGAAAAACTGACCTCTTCACCTGAAACTGACCTCGCAAAACCAATTTCCCTTAAGTTTGATTCTTGTCTAAAATTGCCAATCAATGTTCAGGATATCGTTAACTTGTAGTTTCCTTGCACATATCTTATCCTAATCAGCATCTGAATTGTTTCTTTTCTTACGACTTTTCATTACATGGGTAGTGCTTTCACTTATGGGTTTGTCCGGCTTGTGGAAATTGAATTTGGGACAGTCCTAATAATTAACTTTTGGGTTGGGTTATTGTAAATTGGGTTTTTGTTAATGTGATACTCAGTTAGAAAATGTGTCCTATTGGTCAGAATTTTGCGCAGTGGGTGTACATTTGTAATGAGAATATGGTGTATAAAAGGTGATGTCTTGCTCTATGAAAATTGAGCAGTTTCCTGAGTTGTACACCGTGTTGTATTGCTTGGTTTACTGTTACTAGCTGCAGCTAATAAATTTGATCTCTGACGCCACCTAGAAGTATTCCGTGACTCTGTTTGTCAAGACAGGAGAATCCGAAGACTTTGGGCGTGTCCCTGGCGCCGCTGGGTTCTAAAACCCGGTTCTTCAGTTGGCGCCCAACATGGGGCGACTTCAGCGGTACCGGTCCAAGCCTGAGGATCATGAGGAGCCACGTGAGGAAATTCTGGAGGAAGGCCGCCACTTCATTGACCCCTGCATGTCGACGTGGACCGAAGGTCTTTTCTGCGAGGCTTCCCGCTTTCCAGCGGCTACGAAGGACTGCTGACCTGACTGTCGCCCTGTCTTGGACCCTTGATTGATGCTTTGTAGAGCGAGATGATAGACGGTCTTCTGGTGGCGTGACAGATATTTTGGTTAAGTATAAGTGGGTCGCTCCCACGATTTTGTTTTGGTTCTTGGTTTTGTTTGATTCGGTTGCTGCAACAATCGAAGCCGAGGGGCTCGTATATTTGCGAGTGTATCGATAGTTGATAACCCCTTGAAGTTTGAAGCTAGTTTATTGAGCTATAAGATGCCTGGTCTTAGCAAAATTAAGAAATGGTTTAGTTGTGGTTGCAACAGGGATTCCCGATTGGAGGATTCGTATCCGATACCTCCGGTTGGAACTCCAACTTATGAGCTCTATTCAAAACACGGAGTCGGTCCTATCATTTATAATGAAGTGTGGGTCCGCTATACAAGGAAAGATGGTGTTTTACGATGGCCCCAACATTGTAGTTTCGAATTAAATATTTTAGATAATCTGGAAGTTGCGTGATTTAAGAAGAAAGCCCGGCCGGCAATGTTTGACTCTTTCCGCCTTTGGCGTAAGGAAGCCAAACAGAGAGAAATTAAACAAGCAAAGAGAGATAGGAAAGATAAGAATATGTCAGTACTACAAGCTGCTAGGCAGTTTAGGGAAGATGGAGAAGAGCGTGCGAGTGAAGTCTCAGATAGACAGCGTTGCATGGCCATAGATAAATGTTATCCGGCCTTGCCGCCTTCTCCTCCAAAAGTACTTGAAGACCCTGAAAAAGATCCCTTAATCTCTCATTTACTGAGATTGCCACCCCCTTATGTGCAGGGTGCTACTGCACCTCCATTACCCCCGGTTGTTCCACCCTTTGTTGTTCAACCTCCTGCTGTTGTTTAGCCACCCGGTGCTCCACAGATGGTTTTGCCTCCTCCTGCGCAACCCGCTCTAGGGTCGCCATCTTTGCTACCAGTCTTGCCTCAAACTTCTTTGCCTTCTACTTCTGCATCTTCGATTCCTACTGTTCTTATCCCTATACCTTCTCTGCCCCAAAATACTTATTCTCCTGTTCGTATGTCTGCTTCTTCTCCTTCTGTTCGAAAACGAATGACAGAGACTGTCTCTAATTTGTTGTCTCCATTGCTTGGGTCATTGAATATGACCCCTGTTTCGGAACGTAAGCAGAGTCGTATTCAGCTTCCCGGTCCCGAGGAATGGGCAGTGTTGAATTTGTTGGCTCGTAGATGGATTTCAAATGCCTCTAGGTATAATTTGCAAGCGATTATGGATGTTTTCTTTCAATGGGAACCGCCTAGGCAAAGGTATGTTTTTGATGTAATGTGTGTGTTTCTGCATCAGGAATGAGAAAATAATGCGTTGGGTTTGATTCCGCAGGAACTACTTGATGTTCAGTCCGAATTTGCTAAAGGGACGATAGTAGAATCTGATGTTATAGATGCCGTGGAGACGATACTTGTTTTTACATCTCAACTTCCGCCTCAGACATTGTATGAACCTGATTCTTTCGTTAGGAGGAAAGTGAAGCAGTATCCTATGAGAGAAGTTCCTCCCGTATGGAGAGACGCAGTTCAGGCTAATGTAAATTTGGGTATTGTGGCCGCACCGGCTCATTTTCAGCGAGTGTGGGTACATGTCCCTTGGAAAAGAGCAGAGGTCTTGGCTCTTAAGCAGACCTTACCTGACCCCCATAAGAATCCTGCCGGTTATTACAAGGAGTTGTCTCAGACAGTTGAAGCGTGTATTGTGAATTTAGCTGACATAGATATGTTAATGGGTAATGTAGTTCCTCAACCTTTGTTGGTGAAGATTCGTCATGAGAATCATGCGGCAGAATTAGGAGATACGTGGGCTAATATTGTTGCTGCAGATGGTCGGCAGGTAGGAGGTGCCAAACCTAAGCCCTTAGTTGCAGAATTACCTGGTAGGATTATTAATTTAATGAAAACTATGATGCCTCCTTTGCGAGTGAATTGGGATAATTAGCAGCATGCAAGCAAAAGAAAGATGAGAGTGTGTCTGATTTCTTCACGAGGTTTGAAGAAACGTTTATTGATCATAGTAGTCAGGACATGAGTACTGAAGGTGGTCAAAGGTTGTTCGTGGACAAACTTGTCTTTAATTTGCTTCCCGAACTTTCTAATAAGTTAAAGGACCCTGAGAGTTCATGGGCTGTTTCTTCGTCGGCCCAGATATTGGCTACTGCACAATATTATGAGAATAGGGATAAAGATGAGAAGGATAAAGCAGAGAAGAAAACTAAAGATCTAAAGACGAAGGTTCTTTTGCAGCAAGCTTATCTGCCTCGTCAGAATCAGCCTCAGTTTCAACAACCTCCACAGTTTCAGAGATTGTTACAGAAGCCTGAGCCTTATGCTCCGCGATTCTTTCCTGGTCCTAATCAGTGTGCTTATTGCAGAGAGGAAGGTCCTTTCAAGAATAGTTGCCCGGCTTTTTTACAGCGTGCGAATGGCGTATCTGGTCATAGAGGTCGTGGTTGTATCCAGCAAGCTCCTAGGGGTAGGGGATGTGGTGTGTTACCCCAGAATGAGCGTTCCTCTTCCCTTCAGAATTCTGCGAATTATTTTGACAGACAGAATGTTCCGAGTGTTCAGTCTGCTGAGTACTATGCTGATTATTATTATGTCGAGAGTGAGAGTGCTGGTTATAATGATAGTTAGGACAGCCATGGGCAAAGAGAGGGAGTAGTGTCAGTTCCAGTAGATCAGAGAGGACCTTATGTTGAAGTGATTACATCAGGTGTGTTAGAACCTTTTCTTTTGGATACTGGTGCGACGATGAGTTCTATTATGCACTCTAAACTTCCTGGCGCACCTTTGTCTGACTTGACCAATGTTTCAGTAGGATTTTCAGGCGCCCCAGTTCGTAATCCGGTTTCTAGTCCTTTGTCCCTTTCCATTGGTCCTTGTGAATTGGAAGCTCCACTTATTCTAACAACTGGTTGTGGTGAGAATCTGTTTGGTTTGGACTTGCTGAAAAGATTGTATGCGACATTGCATTGTTCTCCTTCGGGAGTACAACTTACCCTTGGTAAGAAAGTGATTTCTTCAATGTATTTGTCTAAAGATTGTCTGCCACTGGAATTGCGTTCGCTTCCTGATACGCTTTGGGCTACAGGTCCAAATGATGTTGGTCTTTTGCAGATTCCACCGTATGTTGTTACGCTCAAGTCGAATGCTAGACTGCCTCGTATTCCACAATACAAGATTTCGAGCGATGGTGAGAGAGCTCTATTAGCGATTGTCTATGATCTGGTTGAGAAGGGTGTAGTTGAGGAAACGAGAGGTAATGTGTGTAATAGTCCGGTTTTGCCTGTCCTTAAGCGTACTGATGCTTCTCAGCCACCTGTGTACCGGTTTGTGATCGACCTTCGAGAGGTCAACAAGATTGTTGTGCCACAGTTTCCTGTTGTCCCTGATATCACTGCTTTGTTGACTCTGATTCCTGCTTCGGCAGCCTGGTTTTCTGTTATCGACTTGAAGAATGCTTTCTTCAGTATTCCAATTGCCGAGGAAAGTAGAGATATTTTTGGCTTCTCATTAGGAGGTCGAAGCTTCCGGTTTAAGAGAGTTCCCCAAGGTTATTGTAAAAGTCCCTCCATCTATAGTCAAGCGTTGAAAACTCAGCTTGATGGTTTTGTGTTGCCTGTTGGTGCTACTCTTATTCAGTGCGTTGATGATTTGTTGATTATTGCTGATGACGAAAAGATTTGTAAAGAGGCTACTCTTTCTCTGTTGCGGTATTTGTCTGACCTTCATCATAAAGTGTCACCTTCAAAGTTACAGTATTGCAGACAAGAAGTAACCTACTTAGGTCATCTCTTGTCGAAGGAGGGAAGAATGTTGACCCCAGAACGAATCCAAGCGATTGCGCAAATGAGTGTGCCATCCACACAGAGTGAAATGCGTGCTTTCTTAGGTATCACCTCGTATTGTAGGCAATGGATCCCCAACTTTTCCTTGCTAGCGAAACCTCTGTTGGCATTGACTCTTAAAGATACTCCGTATCCTCTTCCTTGGTCGGATGATTGTCAGAAAAGTTTTTCTGAATTACGTGATGCATTGTGTTCTGCTCCGGTGTTGGGTTCTCCTGACTACAGTAAACCTTTCACGTTGTATGTTCACGAGAGAGAAGGTTGTGCATTGTCAGTATTGACTCAACAATTTGGAGACAAGCAGCGTCCATGTGCGTATTTTTCAGCTACGTTAGATCCGGTAGCTAAAGCGTTGCCGAGCTGTTTGAGAGCTACAGCGGCAGCGGCTGTTTCTATCCGACAGTCTGCTGGTTTGGTATTGGATAATACGTTGATTGTGATGGTCCCACATGCAGTGGATACTTTATTAAACAGGACCAAGACACAGCACCTTACTAGTGCACGTCTTTCAGGTTATGAGTTGACACTGTTGGCTAGCCTTGTTCACATTAAAAGATGTAATGTGTTGAATCCAGCTACGTTGTTGCCGATCTCTACAGAGACGGATGCTCAAGAACAGCATGATTGTTTTCTTCGTACAGAGGAAGAAACGAAAGCTAGAGTTGACTTAAATGATACTCCCCTTACGGATTGATGGTACCTTATGGGTAGATGGTTCGTGTTTCAAGCTTCTGAATGGTGAGACGACTGCGGCATATGCTGTCACAACTTTACATACAGTTGTTGAAACAGCACGCATAGCACAGAATTCCGCGCAAGCAGCAGAGTTGATTGCATTGACTAGAGCGTGTGTATTGTCAGAGGGAAAGCGAGTGAATGTCTATACTGATAGCCAGTATGCGTTTGGTGTTGCCCATAGTTTTGGACGTTTGTGGAGAGAAAGAGGATTCCTTACTTCTCATGGTGCGAAAATTCAGCATGGGCAGTTAGTGAATGAACTTCTGGAATCACTTACTCTCCCAGAGCAGATTGCAATTGTGAAGTGTAGTGCGCATAAGAAAGTTGTGGATGATGTAGGTCGAGGGAATGCGTTTGCGAATGAAGTTGCGAAGGAAACGGCGAAAGACATGATGAGCCGTATGTATGTTGCAGGCCCTGCAAGATGGGTTATGGCTGGTGGAATGTGTGAAGACACAATAGAAAGTGTGAAGTCAATTCAGGCTGAAGCTACGGAAAAGGAAGTGAGTACATGGAGAGAAAGTACGGGTATGTTGGATTCAACAGGTTGTTGGGTTGAGTTGTCGGAGCACCAGAGATGGTTGTTGCCTGATGCGTATATGCTCCCAGTGGTTACTATGGCTCATGGAATGGATCACATTAGCTCGAAAGGGATATGCAAGTTGTTGGCTCCAGTATGGCAGAATGCTGGAATTCTTAAATGTGCTAAGAATTTGATGAAGCATTGTATGATTTGCCTGATGCATAATCCTGGCAAGGGAACCCCAACTCCAGCTGGTCATTTTGCTCCTCCAACTTATTTGTTTGAAGTGATACAGCTAGATTACATACACATGGAGAGATGCAATAATTTGAAGTATGTCCTTGTGGTTGTTTGCGCCTTTTCCAGATGGATAGAGGCTTACCCTCTAAAGGATAATACTGCCTTGTCTACAGCCAAGGTTTTGCTTAAAGAGTATTTTACCAGGTATGGTTTGCTGAGAATTGTATGGAGCGACAATGGGAGTGAATTTGTGGGTCAAGTCATGAAGAAAGTATGTGTTGGATTGGGAATAAATCAGAAATTTCATGCTGCAAATCACCCCCAGTCAGCAGGTCTGGTTGAGTGCTATAATGGCACGTTAAAACTGAAATTAGCTAAGATACAAGCGAGCACTGGTCTTACATGGCCGGATGCCTTGCCGTTGGCTCTTTTGTCAACAAGGACGACAATGCATTCTTGTGTGGGACTTAGCCCATACGAAATAGTGTTTGGTCGTCCAGCGAATGTTTGGGGTGTGCCTCGTCCTAAAAAGTACAGTGAAATTGTGTACCCTATGTTAGTGGATTACTTACATGACTTGACTGCTAAATTACGTGTTCTCCACCAACAGGTCTATGACAGTTTGCCGACAGCTACTGCAGATCCAGGCCATGCGATTCAACCTGGCGAGTACATGCTAACTAAGAACTTTCAGCGAGCCAAAAATGTGGAACCGAGATGGACTGGTCCCTATTTAGTTCTGCTGGTAACTCGGACTGCTGTTAGAGTAGCTGGTAAAAAGAATTGGGTGCATGCCACCAACTGCAAACAAGTTCCTTTGCCCTTACCGTATGATAAGTGGGTGAGGGATGGAATCGCTGACTCAGAGTGTGAAAGGATTCCTAGATTTGTACCTTTTAGTGATGCACATTTGACATGGACTCAGTCAGAACGCGAGGATGATGACATTCTGCAAGCTGCTGTGCCTTCCCATTTGAGAATCAACACAACGGATCCAGAGGTCCTTTTCGAGGAACAAACTGTGCTTGGCACTGAACGTTACAATCTGAGATCGAAAAAGACATTTGAAATGGACAAATAAAATTGAATTTTTTTATGTAGTGAAATACACCTTGTCAGATCAAGAGACTTTTTTTACTTTTTACTTTTTCGAGTCACCATCCGGACTCAGCTGCAGGGTCGCGGTACAGCCTTAAGGGGTGAGCCGCGTATTGACAAGGTCTGTGGTTCAGGATCGTTAGTGCGATCTTGGCGCACACTTAAGTGAAGAAGGTAATAGCCGTGAGCAGCATGTTAGAGGATGGAGTCTTTTGAGTCCGACAAGGGTGTTAAGAGAGTTAATTTTAGAGCGAAAATGTGTACATTGATCCGTAACAAATGTTTTTTAATAATGTGTTTTCTAATGCTTTTGAATGTTACGTTAGCGTGTGTGGGTTGGATTTTCTATGATAGTTGTTGTTATCTCCGTGCGCTCCTATTGAGTGTTGAATGAAGTTTTTAACAAGTTTTAATGCGCGAACCTTGTCGCACTGTGTCTGTCAGTGCCTTACGAAATTAGACGAATATGTGATTGGAGAATCACGAAGGGCGCACTTGCTTAACATGAAACCTAGGGGTTTCTTCACTCATTTATCCGTGATCTTTAGTGTTCCAAATGAACCAGTCATTATGCTGTTGAAATCATCAGATTTATTAAATTCATTTCAAAATCCATTTCTTTGTCAATAAGTTTGATGCAGTTCATAGCATTCACCAAGCATTACTCATGCCCAATGGATTTCGGGTTGGTGGGTGTAACCCTTCGTCAGGGGCCTAAGGGTGAAAACATACAGGACCTTAGCATTCAGAGTGAGAGCCATCGACAATATTATACTATTACAAATATAATCAATGAAAATAGGTCATATCCTCAAACATTGTCATTTACATGCATCAGCAAAACGTGATTTACATTCAGCGAAATGTTGCGGGTTGAGGTCTAGCGTAATCAGTTATATGTGATGAGGGGATCGAAATTCTAAACATCATAGTGCAGGGTGAACCAAAAATAGCGAGATAAAGAAACCGACATGTAAACGCAGCCTAACAAACTTACTGTGGCAGTAGTGCGCGGGGCTCTCGGTGTTTCGAACGCGGAACCGACCGGATCGACGCTGAGCCAATCAGGGAGTTGCTTATAGCTTGGTAGTAAGATCACGTGGTGTGGTGAACGCGCAACTTGGGAATCCAATGGGTAAAATGAATGAATGAAATCAAATAAAATGATTATTAAGTCTTACGATCATATACTTTTGCGTCACGGAAGCTGGGGAAAGTGAGGATATCTAAATGAAAATTATAACATTACGGCTGAACCGTGAGGACTGGGCTGCGTGCTGATAGGGTGCTGGTTTATACCATGTGGTGGTCAAACCAGGAAGTAAACAAAGTGGTGCCTACTTCGGATGACGATCACGACGTCAGGAAAGTAAATATCAACCTTAAGGATGCATATTCCTTAATAGTGTTAGAGAGGATGCAAGATCCAGAAAAGGATATAAATGAGAGGCGTGTGTTAAGTGTACAATAGAATACTTCTATCTTAATACATTCTCTACAAATGCATATTATACTCATAAAATATACGCAAACATAGGTGTGATACAAGAAAAATTACACAATTGAAAATTAATCTCATCAACAAGCGATTAGCAAACTGATTTTGGAAGTGAACGATCATATGATTAGACCTAGGAAATCCAGTAATAGTGACTGGGGGAAAGAGGGGATCTCAATTGCAATGTTGTGTTATACAGTCAGAGAAAACATGAAAATTCAATACGATCATTAATTCCTGTAGGTTGCAGGGAATTTAGTTTTTTAATCCAGAAAAAGTTTGCCTTTAGACATTGTTTAACAGGATCAATATCGCAGCGTTGTGGGAGTATCTCCAGTATGGTGAATTTGAGTTGTGCTATTTGATGTTTGCTTTCATGCCAATGCGCAGCCACAGTTGATTTCGTGTTCTTTGTACGAATATTACTTTTATGTTCAGAAATTCTTATTTTTATTTTCCTTTCTGTCTGGCCAACATACATTTTGCCGCACGGGCATTTGATAGTGTAGATTACATTTTTAGAGTCACATGTTCCTGTGTATTGTAGATCTATTTTGTATCCTTTTGAGGGATGCGTAAGAGTTTTCCCGGTTATTACATTATTGCAGTGTATGCAATTCAAGCATTTAGACATGCCTTTGTGTTGAGTTATGGTTGCTTTTTTGGTAGTTAGGATCTCCTTTAAATTTCTTGATCTTTTGTACGCAAAAGTTATTTGTTCACTGTACAAATTTTGCAGGTCAGGTTCATCTTTGATTAAAGGCCAATGTGAATTGATTATTCTTTTGATCTTTTTGGCTTCTGTTGAGAATTTCAAAACACATACTGTTTTTTGTTCTGTGGATTTGCTTGTGGGCATCAATAGACTTTCTCGTGCTAATTTAGCTACTTTACTACGTGATTCTTTGAGAATCTCATTAGGATATCCTCGATCAAGATATTGTTGTTGTTGTTCGTCCATAGTTTTTTCCAAAATATGGGGATCAGAGGTAATTTTTTTCAATCGAATACATTGCGGTGTAGATAAATGATTCTTGAGACTTTCAGGATGGAAGCTTTGGAAAAGCAAACTGGAGTTTCGATCAGTGATTTTTTTATATACTTGGGTTTGTTCTCGTTGGTTAGTGATTGTAATTTGTACATCTAGGAATGAGATTGTTTCTTTGTGAATAGTATGGGTAAATTTGATTCTTGGGTTCTGTTGATTGAGTTCAATGATGTTGGTCAGTAATGCTTCCTTTTCTCCTCTCCAGATCAGGAATAGATCATAAATGTATCTTTTGAAAATGATTAAGTGGTCAGTCCAGTTGATGTTATTTAGAATGTTGTCATGTTCGAATTTTGACATAAACAGATTAGCGTATGAGGGGGCTCCCCCAAAGCCCATTGAGGTCCCATTGCATTGGTTGTAGTATTTAATGTCCCATTCAAAATAGCTATGGTATAGCGCGAAGTGCATTAATTCAATTAGGAAAATTTTGTTACATTCACATTCTTCATCTCTGAGTAAGTTCCATTCAAGGGCTTCAAGGCCTTCGTTATGAGGTATTGATGTGTAAAGTGACACAACATCGATTGTGCACAGCCAATAATCAGTGTTTTCTTCAAGATCAATCGTTTTTAGCAGGTTGAGAAAACTTGTCGTGTCTTTTATGTAGGTTTGGCCCTTTTGTACTATTGGCTGCAAAAAATGATCCATATATTTCCAAATACTGTCTGATATTGACCCACAAGCTGACCCAATGGGTCTGAATGGTGGTTTCCGAATGTCTTTATGGATTTTTGGTAACATATACAGTTTTGGTCTGCGAGGATATTTGGTGTCCAAAAATTTAAATGTTTTCTCGTCGATCCATTGCATTTCAAGTGCATGTTCCAAAATAGATACCAGTGTTCTTTGACATGCTTCGGTAGGATCGGTGTCCAGAGGAATATATGTATTCCCATCATTTACATGTTGGTTAACACTATTCTTATAGAATGTGGTGTCCATGATGATAAGGGCTCCTCCCTTGTCAGCTCTTTGGATAGTCAGTTCAGGATCTTTAGATAAGTTGATTACGGTACTCATTTCTGCTTTGGACAAGTTGCTTTTAACGTTTTTTCTAAAGTTGATTTTTTGAATATCCGACATTATTGATCTTTCAAATGTTTCAATAGTTTTGTGCGAATAAGGTGCACAAAACATGCTTTTGGGTTTGAATGTTGTTGTGCTGGTTGCCGATGTCGTTGGGGTATCTTTGAAGAAATACTTTAATTTAAGAGTTCTGCAAAATTTGAATAGTGCAATCTCTGTTTCAGCCAAATTCGTCGTATATGTGGGAACAAAGGATGTTCCTTTATTTAGTACAGCCATTTGTGGAGTTAGATGTTTCGAGATGTTTCGAGGAAATGTTGATCACTAAGTCATTCTTGTTGTTTTCTGACTCCTTGTTCTTTTTGCTATTTCTTCTGCTGATTCTCCTGCCCCTTCTGTTCCGCCGATAGGTGGTGCGTTGGCCGCTGGGCTTATGTCTAAAAAAGGTTGCTTTTTTGTTGATGTGCTTGGTTGTTGTGTTTTTTCAATTGGCTGTCTGGTTTGCGAGATGTCTGATTCAGAAACTAAGCTTTCTTGTGATGAATTCCCAGATTGTTTCGGTTTAGGTTGTTGACTTTTGTTTTGGTTAGAAATTTCAGCCCAAGTATACACTTCATCGTATTTATAATCAATTGTGTCTCTTTTGTATTTTCTGACTTTTCGATCATTTACTTCTTTAGCATACTTGTCCAATTTAGTGTTCACATCTTCTAGTATTGTTTGTAGATCTGGTAGTTTGTCAAGTTCTTTCTTCATCCCATCCAAATCAGATTCTATTTCTTTTAGTATTTTCGACAATTCTTGTATTATCAATAAAATCAAACTGAGGGAACATTTGTTTAAGATTTGGTACCATTTTTCAACAAATTGTTTATTGTTTTTACACAACATTGGTTTGAGGGCAATTCTCAATCCCCTAGGTATTATTTTGTTCTTATGGTAGTGAATAAGTGTAGTTGCATGAAGCCTTTGGTTAATTTCCTTTTTGCTTAGAAATTCAAACTGTCGGATTAATTGTGTTGTGGTTGAAACATTCGGGCTGAATGCTCTTTTCTATGTCACACAACAGACGCTTGCATATACCTCCCAACCTACTCTTTCTTTTTCTACTGTTTCTCCACATGAGTTTCATACATTACCTGAACATGAACAGACACGAAGATCAGAATTTGTGAACAATTCGTTTATACAGATGTTGCATCAGCATCAGCTAGTTGTAAATACCACGAATTGTTGGGTGTGTGGTCTTATTCCACATACGACAGATAAGGGAATGCCATTTTTGGTTTTGCCTTTTTCGCTTAATGGGTCAGTTTGGGCACTCCAATCAATGTTTATCTATGCGAATGAAGCATCTCCTGTACGTTATGTCAAAGATAATGCGAGTCATATTGCCTTGATACAGGGAATAGTAGATATGATCAGAGATATTGATGCGTATAACGCTATCCCTTATGATGAGGTACGAACATATGTCGGTTGGAATAAGAAGACATATAGTGTTAGCTTGACGGAGAAAGAGAGACAGAAAAGGTCTCCTCCTATTTGGATTGTACCCCACCAAGGTCATCTTTGTCTGCAAGGTAATGGTCAGAATCCGAGAGCTCAGCTTGGTAAGAGTGTGTGTGTTCACACCTACGTTTATACGTCCCAGAAATCTCCTCCGTTCGTGCCAGCTAAAGGCACGTGTTTTGTTTGTTATGACAGAGCATATACATGGTTGCCTTCTGATTTTTCAGGCACATGTTATGTGGCATTTTTGCTTCCCCCTACATACACAGCTGCTTTCAATTACTATAAGACAAGATATGGTAGAGGTGTTATCGATGCGAAAGATACTGTCGCACAAGAAGTTGGGGACTTCTTTAAGGGTTTTCTGCCCTTTTGGGGTCCTATGGCTAATGGTAGAAATATTCGTCAGCTTACGAGAGTGGTCGAGGCCACTATAAATGAGACTGCAGGTGCCCTTAGCAATATTACAGCTGAGCTTATCCGCCTTATGACATTACAGAACCGCTTTGTTTTAGATATTATACTTGCAGATAGAGGTAGGGTATGTAAATTGATCGGGTCTAGTTGCTGTGTTTTCATACCAGATAACGCCCCGACAGTGTACCAAGCCATCTTCAGGTTACATAAGTCCGCCGAGTCTATACGTGTAGACGAAGGAACTGGTCATTCATAGAATGGTTTTGGGAACTGCTGTCCAAATGGGGATGGAAGATTCTGATGTTTCTTGGTATGGCTTTAGCCATCCTTTTCTCGTGTTGCTTATGCATCCAGTGTGGTCCCGCCATTTGTAGTCTTTGTGCTACGATCTGTGTGAGAAGACCCGTCCCGAGAGAAGTGAAGGATAATAAGATGATGTTACAGCAACACCTTGATGACCTGATGAGAATAGATATAGACCAGGATTCAGATTGACGTGAGTTTAGGTCATTGCCTACGTAATGGCAAAAGGAGGGTCTGAGGTTTCGTGATTTCGAACCAGACTCCATTTTGTTTGAGTTGTTCAAGACGCCATTTTTGTGTTGCCCTCACGTAGGCCGTGGAGGTAACTGAACGAACAAAGTTGCATGGGCCTCATTGTTCATGTATGCATTAACAGGCCCTTTTCTGACTTGTGAGTAAATTGCAGAGAAACTGACCTCTTCACCTGAAACTGACCTCGCAAAACCAATTTCCCTTAAGTTTGATTCTTGTCTAAAATTGCCAATCAATGTTCAGGATATCGTTAACTTTTCGTTTCCTTGCACATATCTTATCCTAATCAGCATCTGCATTGTTTCTTTTCTTACGACTTTTCATTACATGGGTAGTGCTTTCAATTATGGGTTTGTCCGGCTTGTGGAAATTGAATTTGGGATTGTCCTAGTAATTAACTTTTGGGTTGGGTTACTGTAAATTGGATTTTTGTTAATGTGATACTCAGTTAGAAAATGTGTCCTATTGGTCAGAATTTTGCGCAGTGGGTGTACATTTGTAATGAGAATATGGTGTATAAAAGGTGATGTCTTGCTATATGAAAATTGAGCAGTTTCCTGAGTTGTACACCGTGTTGTATTGCTTGGTTTACTGTTACTAGCTGCAGCTAAAAAATTTGATCTCTGACGCCACCTAGAAATATTCCGTGTCTCTGTTTGCCAAGGCAGGAGAACCCGAAGACTTTGGGCGTGTCCCTGGCGCCGTTGGGTTCTAAAACCCGGTTGTTCATTGTGTAGCTAACTCTCTAGCACTTGGAATGTCTTTTAAAGGAACGAAGTGGGCCATCTTAGTTAATGTATCAACAAAAACCAAGACTGCTGTGTAACCCTTGCTAATAGGCAGGTCAACAATCAAATCCATGGTCACAGTGTGCCATGGATAAGGGGGTGTTGGCATGGCTTGTAAGAACCCCTGTGGTGATTGGCGTGTCGGTTTTCCCTGAGCACAAAGTCCACATCCTAGCATATACTCTTTGATATCCTTGGTCATTTTTGGCCACCAGAATTGTCTTTTGATTAGTTCCTCTGTCTTCTGTACTCCTTTGTGACCAGCTAAAGGATGATCATGGCAATGAAATAGAATTTGTTCTTGTAGTTCTAAAGTGGATGTGAACAATGCTCCATTATGATAAGTCAAACCTCCTCGATCCTCTCGAGATGGGTCCATCGTAATCCACTCTTGTAGCTCTTCTTGCGTTAAACGTTCTCGTATCTTTGCTTCCAGGGATTCACTCGTTATCGTTGCCACAATCTTTGATTCTGGAATGATCTTTTGGTCTTTAATTTCCACCCTTGAATCTTCAGTCTCCAATCTGGACAAGGCGTCCGCCTTACCATTCTGACTTCCTGGCCGATAGGTAATCACAAAGTTGTGATCCGCAAAATACAGTGACCATCTGAGTTGACGCGGAGTTAAGGTTCTAGCAGACTTCAAAAATTGTAGGTTTTTATGGTCTGTGAACACTGTAACTGTATGCTGTGCTCCCATCAGATAGTGTCTCCATTCTTTGAAGGCATCTTTTATAGCCAGAAGTTCCTTCTCAGTGATTGTGTAATTGACTTCTGCTGGAAGGAGTTTGCGGGAATGATAGGCTACTGGATGCAATTGTCCAGTCTCTTTGTGCCTTTGGGAGAGAACCCCTCCAATGGCTTGATCTGAAGCATCAGTTTCCACGTAAAAAGGTTCTGTAGGATTCGCATGAAGGAGAAATGGTGCGGAAGTGAAACTCTCCTTCAAGGATTGAAAAGCCTCCTCTGCTTCTTTTGACCATGAGAAAGGAAAAATTTTCCTTAAAAGGCGAGTGATTGGAATCATCCTTTGAGAGAAACCGTGGATGAATCGCCTATAAAAATGTGCAAATCCTAGGAATTGTTGAACCTCCTTCACAGAGGCGGGAGGAGGCCAATCCAGTACTGCTCTAATTTTTTTTATGACCATGGTAATTCCTTTTGGGGAAAGAATGAAACCTAAGAAGTCCACTGAATGGGTGTGAAATGCACATTTTTCAAGTTTAACGTAAAGTTTTCTCGTAACTTCTCCAGGATTCCTTTGCAGTGTTCTTGGTGTTCCTCTTCAGAAGCTGAGTAGATCAAAATGTCGTCTATGTATACTATGGCACATTTGTCCATATAAAGACTGAATACGTCATTTATAAAGTACTGGAAGGCCGCAGGTGCATTGCATAGGCCATAAGGCATGACCTGATATTCATACAGACCAAACTTGGTCTGAAACGCTGTCTTCCATTCGTCGCCTTCTCTGATCCGGATTAAATTATAAGCTCCGCGAAGATCGAGTTTGGTGTAAATCTGGGCTCCTTTAACTTGATCCAGAAGTTCTGAAATCAGAGGTAGTGGGTATCTGTTCTTGAAAGCGATTTTGTTCAAGGCGCAATAGTCTATGCACGTTCGAAGTTCGCCCTCCTCCTTCTTAGGAACGAAAATGAGTGGTGATGAGACCGGAGACTGAGATGGTCGGATGAATCCATTGCTCAAATAAGTCTGGATATATTCTTTTAAATGTGCATCCTCTTTTTCGGTCAGGGCATAAATTCTACTGCATGGAAGATTAGCGCCTGGTTCCAGTTCGATCTTACAATCATACGGTCTGTGAGGTGGTAATTTTTCCGCATTTGTTTCACTGAACACATCTTCATAATCTTGATATATTTCTGGAATTTTTTCTGTACGAATTATGCATACCGTTGCTCAATTTTCACACAAACTAGCAGCTAGACTAGATCTTTTCTCTTCTTTTTGGGCATGAAAACAGGAACCCCGGCAATAATCAGAATTCATCTTAATTGATCTCTTCTCCCAATCAGTGTGTGGATTGTGTTCAGTTAACCATGGGAGTCCAAGAATTAGCTGAAATTGAGGGGCGTCAATCAGATTAAACTGTATGTACTCTCGATGACCATCTGCCAGCACCAGCTCCACTTCTTCAGTATGACTAACAATTGGACCGGAAGAGAGATTTGTTCCATCAACTGCTCTTACTGCTTCACTCTTGGACTTTTGTATTGATTGTAAACCTATACTGAAAGCAAATTTATTGTCACAGAAGTTCCCAGTTGCTCCTGAGTCAACCATTACTGAAATTCCTTTCTGAACTGAGGTTCTAAATTTCAGGATCACTGATAAGGTTAAATGCGGAGTGGAAGACTGAAGAGTGTTTGCCAACGAATGAGATTCTGGAGTTGTCTTTTCCATAGCACCCACCAGCCCAACTCCTTCTACTGGTGGTGCCGCAAGTTTTCCTTCGGTGAGATCTTGGGATTTTTTGGACACACCTTAACGAAATGTCCGCTGGTTCCACAATACATACATAAGTTATTAGCTCTCCGTTTCTCTTTTTCTTCTTTTGAAAGAGGTCCCCCCACAGCTCCAATTTGCATGGGCTCCACTGTCGACTGATTGTCTGTAGATTTAAAACCTTCTGATTTGGCTCGGTCAAAACGACGAACATTTGAACGAAAATCTCTTAGTTTCTCGCCCCTCCGCTCCGACTGTCTATAGTCGAATTCTAGAACCAAGTCAATAAGGGCAGAAACTTCTGTCGGTCGATTAGGAATCTGGGATAGCGCATCCTTTAACTCATCTTTTAGGCCTATATAAAAAAGAGCCGCTCTTTTATTTTCTGGCCAATCCATTTCCACAATTAACTTGTTGAATTGAGCCAGAGAAGCTACCAGTTCCTTATTTCCTTGTCTTAATTCCAATAACTCGTTGTCCGTAGCTTTAGACACTTTTCTTTGATCGAAAATTCGCGAAAATTCTTTCTTAAATTCGTCATAATCATATAGAATAGTAGAATCCTTGGTGACCAATGGTAGGGACCATGCGGCTGCGTCACCACTTAAATATGAAAGAACAAATGCTACTCGGGACTGCGCATCAGGGAAAATGACGAGGCCGACACATGAAATGTAATGAGCACTGCATCAGGAAGATCTGTGCCTTTTGAGGATCCCCACTAAATCGCTCTGGAGGAGCAAGTGGAATTAGAGGGGACAAGGTATGAATGACTTGGGTGGTACTTTTAGGGTGCGAGGGTGAAGAGGCATTACTAGCTTGGGAATCTTGGGACAGGGTAGAAAAATTTGAGCCTGCGAAGTACCCATCCATTCTACTTGCTAAGTCTAAGGTTTCTCTTCTTGAGGCTAATAGGTCTAGTCTTAAAGCCATATTTTCTTCCCTGACTGCTAACAATTCCTTTTGTATAATGTCTAAGACCCCTCCTAAACTCTTCAAGTCTACTCCTTCAGCCATTCTGCTCAGGAGAGTTTGATTTTCGTGGGCACTTCACTCTGTCAGAAGAGTCTTACTTGAAGTATCCGGGAAACTCCAAAGGAACAGAATGATGTACTCTCTACAATGCCCCCCTGAGACTTCCCCACGCACTAAAGTTTAAAACCAGCTGCGTGCAAGAATTCCCATGGGGGAAAGGGGATTTGACATAGAAGAGACTGCTGGTCTTCTGATGGTGTATCTTCACAGCTACTCTTAATTTCTTCTGAGCGCTATTCTCACTGTAAAGACATAAGCAGAGTTACCTACACAACTCAATTCTACTCTTGGAATACTCTATCTCTCTCTAGTCTTTCACAAGAACCTTACCTACCCAAACTAAACCAGTCCTTTGCCTCTCTCCTTTGAATATGTGGCTTAAAGTGTATTGTTCTTATTCTACGTAGGCCTTCTCTATATCCTCCAATTAAAAGCAATTTAATCAGGTCACTCTGTATCTAACTGAATGTACTGCCTTTGTTATAAAGAGGGAATAATATTATTCTAACCTTGTTTTTTGTCTTTAGATTATTTTCTGTTGGAAAATTTGAACTAAGAAGACTTACACTAAAAGTAAGTATTAGTCTTATACTTTCAGACCTTTTAGACTTCACCAAAACGAGAATATTTTCCAAAGAAACGATAATTGTTTACTAAACCTTTTTTGATGTTAACAGAGTGAATTGAAACCTTCTATAGTAATAAGCTGCTTCAAAGGTAAATAATAACAGATTTTGACTTTTGGAATAAACTTAACAACTGTAAATTCAATTCTTTAGAAAAGACAAGTATCCTAATTATTTTTCTTTCTTTTCAGGGTACTTGCGTGACCAGAATTCCATTCAGTCAAGAGCGAGGTAGCAGGAGTCACGGACGGCTGAATCTTCTTCTGCCAAACGCTGTTCTTGAAGACCGACGCGTAGAAGAATGAGCTTACTTCTGACGGTAAGAATTACTCAGGTTTTTTGCCTAAAACAACTCTAAAACTATACGACGCTAACTGAGGCCAACCGAACTCCATAACGGTCTCGGTGTAGTGCGCGGGACACAGAGCCAGCAAGAGCCTCAGCTGCGCTCTTGGGTCTCGCGCCGATCACCCGGAAAGCTGAAACGCTAACTCAGAATCGCGCCACCACCTTGGAAAGGTATTTCCCGACCAAGGTGCACCAGCTCTCATATCCAGGGGACGGGGAAAAAACAGTAGCCCCAATGCAAGGAGTAGATCTAGTTTTGGGTTTTCTGACACTCTACACGTAGCTCCATGGAGTTTGAAATAACTCTGTGGAGCTACCCATAGCTCCGCTCCCTCCCCTCTCCCAAATGCTTTAAAATGATATAAAGAAGGCCCTTACCTGTGATTCTGCCACCTCTCCCGCCTGGCCGCTCTCCTTCCTGCTCCTCTCACATCCTCAACATCCTTTTCATTAAAAAAACACTATGTTGTAAGTCTTGCTCATGCGCATGCGCACTCACAAGGCTTACAACATAGTGTTTCTTTTTAATGAAGAACAACGATGACGCGAGAGGAGGGCCTGGAAGGAGAGTGGCCATGCAGGTGAGGCGGCAGAAACACAGGTAAGGGGCTTCTTTATAAAGCATTTGGGAGGGGGGAGGGAGCGACTAACTCCGCTCCGCCTTGGAGGTGGAGTTTTTGCCTACTCCGGGTTTGCCACAAAGCGTGGAGTAAACAAATCTCTGCAAACTCCACTGGCGGAGCGGAGTTACCCGCCCAGGGTTAGAAAAAACTTCATCCCTTCTCACCTACTATTGACAACCTCAATACAGATTAGTTCACAACCAACAATAACTCAACGATGAAAACTGCCATGGACCAACTAGCCCCCCTGAAACTAAAAAGGGTCAGAGACACTCCCTCAAGATCCAGGTTCAACAAAGACCTCAACTCAGAAAGAAGACAAGTAAGAGATGCTGACAATCTCTGGAGAGCTAAATAATCTACAACTCACCTCTACCAGCTCAGAAAAGAACACAGAAATTACAAAAACACATCCAAAAAGAGAATCCACCTTCTTCCCCATTGCACTAGATAGATCCAAAAACCACCCCAAAGAGCTCTTTAACATCATCAAATAACAAACCTACAAACACTCCACAGAAAATACCCCTGCCTCAAAACTACTCTGAGACAACTTGCCTAAATTATTCAATGACAAAATCACGCAGATCGAGCTCTCCGTGGACTGTCACCCACAGACTCACACCAACAAGCCCACCCCCACAATGGATATAAACTTAACCCAAGGTCACTCCTCGACCCCCCAAACAGATACCCTCCCCTAGTAACTACCAGTTTCAGCTAAGACCCAAGGCCCCCACACCACCCAAGAGCTGGAAGGCTTTCAACCCACTCACAGAGGAGGACTCCTCCAGGATGATCACCAAATCCAAGCCCTCTGCCCACTATGCAGACCCACTCCCTGCTTCCATAGCAAAAAACCTCAACCACGTCTTAACCCCCCTTTGTACTGAGATTATAAACAGCTCTCTGAACAAAGGCTGATGCCAGACTGCCTCAAACATGTCCAAATCTCCGTCCTTCTGAAAAAACCAGACGCTGACGTGGAAGAGCCCAATAATTTCAGACCCATCACCAACCTTCCCTTTCTGGCACAAATTTCATTACAAGACAGGAGGCTACATTATGCATTAATCTTTTTAATGCAGCTCACAGCCGCTTACATCACAAAGGTTAAGAATAGAACTAAATGACATAACAGTGTCCATAAAAGGCGTGTGCCAAGATAAATCAGCCTCTTTTGAATGCGGCTCACAACAGATAAGTAACTCCTCCCATTCCTTACTGTTGTTTTATCCAGTTTAGCCTTGTACTTTTATATGATGCCTATATCTCGATATAATGTACCTTTGCTTTAATTCTACGCTTTATTGTCATGCTTACTTAAGCTTATTGGTGTTTTTCAGGATTATGTCACCTTTCTGAATTTATGGTGTGACTCCCCCACCCTTCCCTCGATCGCTGCCACTCCCCGCGATCCCCCCCTCCCACCCTCCCTCGACTTCCAATTTATGGTTGTCGATCGCGCCCCCATCTCAGTGCGCGTCGACCCCTTTCCCTTCCGCGGGTCACGCACGCTCTCCTACCTCACCTACGGAGGCTCTCCCCCTGCTCCCACCCCGAGCGGTCCCCTGTACCTTCGGCGGCATACCGCCTCTCCACTCGTCGGACCGGCAAGCCCCGCCATCGGTCCTCGCACAATTTCACTGTCGAGGAATGGACCTTGGCAACAGCAACGCTACGCTGTGTACCTACCAGGGTCCATTCCTCATTCTCAGCTTTACAGCTCGAGCGCATCGGTTGCCGTTTTAAGGCTTTACCGACTGCGCTCCTACACGCCAACTGCTCCCTGTCTCCAATATCGCTCGCAATTCAGGTCTGGCTTAATCTTAAGTCCCCAAACTGACTCATTGGCGATTATTAATTACAATACCCTATTTAGTTAGACTATTTTAGGTCTTTGGCAAAATACATAGTTAGTTTAGGTCCCTGATAAAAAAAAAAAAAAAGAAAGAGGTGATTCTTTAACTAACTTTGTTATTCTACTTAAGGGAGCTAATTCCAAACCCTGTAATCCTACTTACCTGTCATGTCCGATCTAGAATCAGACGACGCCATGGCAAGCTCCCCCAACCATAACTCTGATAATCTCAAATCCTTCCTTCAGAAGGAGATGAGGACCTGCATGTTAAACACATTCCGTGAACTTATGTCCAATAAAAGGTCCCTCGTACCTGATGATGACACTCCAGACCTGGAAGCTGATCACTCCAAATCTACCAAAAAAATTAAACACTGTATGAATACCAGTGGAGGTCGCGCTACCTCATCCGAGATGGGAGGTCCAAGCACCTCAAAGGGCATGGGAGGTCCAAGCACCTCAAAAGGCATGGGAGGTCCAAGCACCTCAAGAGGCATGGGAGGTCCAAGCACCTCAAAGGGCATGGGAGGCCTAAGCGCCCCAAAAGGTAACGTTGCCCATAACGGCACGGATTTAACAAGTGCCAACTCTAGTTCAGAGGAAGACGAATTCTTCCTGGATCCTGAGGACGAATTCGTCCTAGACCTTGACGAGCAGAATACCGATGAATGGGACTTTAACCCTCCCTCAGAGGCGAACTCCTCCCCCTCGTCAAAGGACGCGATCCTTGATCCTCTCGGTGCCGAAATGTTCTCTCCAGAAAACATCTCCCACCCTAACAGCAAAAGGTGGTACCCCCACGACCACGTAGCTAAGTTTGTCACTAGATGGCTGAGAAACTCTCTTCAAAGAGAATCTCGTAACACCATGAGATCTGAGTGCCCCCGTCCTTTCATCGAGGGGAAAGTCTGCCAGACTCCCAACCTAGACCCCGACTTAATCAAGTTCCTATTCAAACTAGGCAAGGACCCAAGAAAAGGCCTAGAAAGAGCCCTTAAAACATGTCAAGACTACCTTCTTGACCTTCTGGGTCCCCTCACCAGAATCCTAGACCTCGCTGAGGAATCACATATCTCCCACACACCTCTAGACATTAACCTGATTAAAGGTTGGAGCCAGAGAGCCATTGTACTACTGGGCAATGCCAACTACTCCCTCAATATCGAAAGGAGAAAATCTGTCCTCATCAGAATCAACCCCAAACTCGGGGACCTTGCAGAGAAAGAGCCAACAACTAAACCTAATGGCCTCCTCTTTGGACAAGATATGATTAAAACCCTCGGCAAGTACGTAGCAACCTTTACAGCCCTAGACAAAGCCCAAAACAACATGAAGCGTGTTTTTGGCCAGGCCGGCGGAAGAGGCCGTTCTTCCGGCCGTGGTAATTTCCGGCCTTTCACCTACGGAAGAGGAAGAGGTCCTTCCGGCAGAGGTAGAGGCTTCTACCCCTCCAACTCCAGACAGTACTTCCCTCAAAGAGGAAGAGGCTCACGCGGAAGAGGCTTTCCCGCTCGTGGTGCTCCCAACAACACCACCTCAAGTAAGTGCACCCCTTTCTTCTTCCCCTCCACAAGTCGGCATCAGACTAAAACACTTCTTTCAGGTTTGGGAATCCCTGACCCAAGACCCATGGGTTCTAGAAACTGTTCGGGGCTTCAAAATAGATTTCACAGAGATTCCTTTCCAACCTACCACTCCCAACCCTATGACTCTTTCCCCGGAGCATCTAGCAATCGTCGAAGAAGAGGTTTCCTCTATGTTAAAGAAGGGCGCAATAATAGAGGTCCCTTGGTCTCAAAAAAATTTCGTGAGCACCCTTTTCCTAGTCAAAAAGAAGGACAAGGGTTGGCGCCCAGTAATAAACCTTCGAGAGGTAAACAAGTACCTCGTCTACCGTCATTTCAAGATGGAGGGCATCCATCTGCTCAGAGACCTTCTCCTCCATGGAGATTGGCTAGTCAAATTGGACTTAAAAGACGCCTATTTTACCATTCCCATGGCAATAGAACATCAGTCCTTTCTCCAATTCATCTGGGACAATCGCCTTTTTCAATTCCAGGCCCTCCCTTTCGGTCTCTCTTCCGCCCCTTGGTGCTTCACCAAAATCATGAGAACGATAGTCTCCATCCTGAGAGCCAGGGGTATTCGTCTCATCATTTATCTAGACGACATACTAATAATGTCCCAATCTCACTCTCAAATTCTAGAAGACCTGCAAACCTCTATGAACCTCATAGAAGGTCTTGGGTTCATTATAAACAGGGAAAAATCAACCCTTTTACCCTCCAAATCTTTGGAGTTCCTCGGCTTCACCGTGGATACTTCGACCTGTCTTCTCTTACTTCCCAAGAAGAAGATTGCCAAAATCCGGAAGGAAATCAGATTCGTTCTCAAACATCACTCCTTATCCCTGAGAGAACTAGCCAGACTCCTTGGTCTACTCTCTTCCTCGATACAAGCTATCTTTCCTGGCCCCCTCAACTACCGTGCTCTTCAGAGAGTAAAAGCCAAAGCTCTCAGATCTGGACTTTGGTATGGAGACCAAGTCTCTCTAGACGAAGAAGCCAGACTGGAACTTTCCTGGTGGCTGGATAATTTGGACGCCTGGAATGGAAGAGCTATATTTGGCTCATCTCCAGACTTCGTTCTCGAGTCAGACGCCAGCCTTCACGGTTGGGGTGCTCGCCTTCTCGACCAGGACACTGGTGGTATATGGACCCCTTCGGAATCCTCCCACCACATAAATTTCTTAGAGATGACAGCCGGGCTCTACGCTCTCATGAGCTTCAGACAATCTCTCCAAGGCAGATCTGTCCTCCTGAAGATGGACAACATCTCCGCAGTCTCGTACATCAACCGTCTTGGCGGTACCAAATCTGCCGACCTTTCGGACCTAGCCAAGAAACTCTGGATGTTCTGTCTGGAACACAAGATCTCCCTGAGAGCCGAATACCTCCCCGGGAAATCCAACCTCTCCGCAGACTGGAACTCAAGGTTCCTAGTAGACTTCAGCGACTGGAAACTCAATCCAACCATTTTCAATTCCCTATCCGACCTTTGGGGCCCCTTCGATGTGGACCTCTTCGCGAGTCGTTTGTCCTCCCAACTCCCACGGTATTTCAGTTGGATGCCAGACCCGGGTGCTCTCGCTGTCAACGCTTTTCTCCAACCTTGGGCCCCTCTCAGACCCTATGCCTTTCCCCCCTTTGCCATGATTCAGAGGGTTCTTCAGAAAGTGAGACAGGAACAGTGCTCCCTGGTCCTGATAACCCCTTTCTGGCCGTCTCAAGCTTGGTTCCCCACAGCCTTGGAACTCTCTTACGACATCCCTCTCCTAATCCCGGCCTCTCAAGGTCTCCTCCTAAACGCAAACGGAGAAGATCACCACCTGGTTCTTTCAGGGAGCCTGAACCTTCTTGCTTGGAAAGTGTCAGGCAATCTAACCAATTGTCTGGACTTTCGTCATCTGCTCTTACACTCCTCGGAGAATCTTGGGCACCTGGAACGCACTACAGATATAATAACATCTGGAAGAGATGGTCTAGTTGGTGCTTGGAAAGGGACTTGGATCCCGTGGAAGCTCCTATCGTTAATATAGTCAATTTCCTCGTGGAACTTTTTGACAGTGGCCTCTCTTATAGATCCATTAACTGTTATAGGTCTGCCATTTCCGCAGGTCACTCTATTGTCAACGGTAAAACGGTAGGTAAAAACCCTATTGTTTGTAGGGTCCTTAAAAGTATCAGACTTAAAAGACCCCCCAGACCTAAATATCAATCTGTTTGGGATGTTAAATTGTTACTTGATCTATTTTGCTCCTGGCCTGATAATTCCCTTCTTAACAGAAAATGTCTTTCAATTAAACTTGCCTCTCTTCTTTGTTTAATCTCCTGTCGCAGAGTTTCAGATGTTAAAGCTTTGGACATCTCCAATAGATGTTATGAGATGTTCGGTGTTAAATTAGAAATTTTTAGGAGAACTAAGACCATGTCTGACTCTATCTTCTATCCACGTTTTGATTTTTGTAAAAAGCTCTGTGTGGTTGATTGCATGAAGGAATACGACTCCAGGATGTCTAATCTTCGACCCCCTGATGCAAATCAACTCCTCGTTTCCTACGTTAAACCCTTTAAACCCATCTCATCCTCCTCTATCGCAAGGTGGGTTAAATTGGCTATGAATTTCGCTGGTATTGACCTTTCAAAATTTCAAGCTCATTCACTAAGAAGTGCAATGGCCAGCAAATCATACTGGTCAGGTGGTAAGTTGGATACTATCCTTAAAGCTGCTGATTGGTCTAATGCTTCTACCTTTGCTCATCATTATTGTAAACCAATTGAACATGTTTCTGATGTTGTGATTCAGGGCTACCAACATGCATAATGTAGCCTCCTGTCTTGTAATGAAATTGCGATTCTCCTATTAACATGACCAGAGAATCTGGATTTCATTAAAGACACGGAGGCTAACATTATCCCTCCCGTCCCTCCCTTGAGGGATATTGAGGATTAATTTGGTTTACAATGTTTTGAATGTTTCATACCTCTAACCTTGCTTTTCTTTGCTTCTGAAGGTTTCCTTGTGCCTTTCTTGACTTACCTTATTTTCTTTCAGACAATTCGAATTGATGACCCGCATGGATGTTACAAGTTTCAAGTATACTTCCTTCAAGTTTCAAGATCTGTTCTTCGTTCAAAGCATTATAAAAGAGGCTGATTTATCTTGGCACACGCCTTTTATGGACACTGTTATGTCATTTAGTTCTATTCTTAACCTTTGTGATGTAAGCGGCTGTGAGCTGCATTAAAAAGATTAATGCATAATGTTAGCCTCCGTGTCTTTAATGAAATCCAGATTCTCTGGTCATGTTAATAGGAGAATCGCAATTCTCAAGCAATGTGTTTTCACCCAACTCAACCAACACTTGGATAACAATAACTTACTTGACTCACATCAATCGGGTTATAGGAAGCAATGCAGCATGGAAACAGCTATACCAAATAAACACATGATATTCAAAAATGCCTAGACACAACAGATGCTGCCTGCTCATCGTGCTAGACCTATCAATGGCCTTCGACATGGTAGACCATAAATTACTTTTGGATGCCCTGAAACAATAAATCAGAGCTGACTGCACAGTTCTGCAATGGTTCTTGACCTCTGGTAGGAATGACCTGTTTTAAATCCAACTCCCATCTGAGTGCTCATATGACCCTGACTAGAATGTTTTAAACTGTTTTAGTTTCCTTGTAGAACCTAATGTGGGGAGGTGCCTGGCTCCGTTTTTTCTTTGGCTTCGATCTGCTGCTGTGTTGCATCACCTTACCTGTTACAGCTTACGAGTGCAGGGCGTGGCGAGTGCCTTCACTCCCTGCCCTATTCACACCAGATTGGTGGGGATAGGGCCATGCCCCTGGAGGTGGACTACTTGTTGATGGACAAGGCGCGGATGCACTAGATCTTGACCTCCGGTAGAAGTGACCTGTTTTAAATATATCCCATTCCCATCTGAGTGCTCATATCACTCAGACTGGAGTGTTTTAAACTGTTTTAGTTTCCTTGTAGCACCTAATATGGGGAGGTGCCTGGCTCCCTTTTATTTAGTATGTCTTTCCTTGCAGCACCTAAGTACTGGAGTTGCCTTACTCAGTTTTTTTTGCTTTCAATCTGCTGCTGTGTAGCATTTAGGATCACCTCACATTTTTCAGCTCACGAGTGCTTTCACTCCCCACCCTACTCACACCAGATTGGTGGGGATTGGGCCGCGCCCATGAAGGCAGAGTACTTGTTGATAATAATAATAATAATAATCCACATTTGTAAAGCGCACAATCACCCGTAAGGGTCTCTAGGCGCTGGGGTCCGTCGGGAAGATTAAGCAAGCTATTGCCCAGAGTCACATGGTGCTGGGCTAACCTGCCGCCGGAGCCGGGGATCGAACCGTGATCCCCAGATTCCAGCGTCAGTCGCCCTGGCCGCGGCGCCACACCTCTCCCCTGATGGCTGCGGACGCGCCGGATCTTGACCTCAGGTAGGAGCGACTTGTTTTAAATGTATCCCACTCCCCTCTGAGTGCTCACATCACTCGGACTAGAGTGTTTTAAACTGTTTTAGTTGCATTGTAGTACCTAATGCAGGGAGGTGCCTGGCTTTGGGAATTGGGATTTACCCACCTCTGCCAGCCCATACATCAAAACTGTGTCCAAAGAATCAAATTTACTCAATGGGGATGCTCTAAACCCTAGGCAGGCAGAAAGACTATTGGGGCTTTAGGGGTAGGGATTGGTAATGTAAGGTGGATTACTAGAGCGCTGAATATCATCTGTAAGGGTATCCAGGCTCTGAGTAGGTGAGAGTAGGCATATGGTGTGGCTGGGCCTGAGTACAGGCAATCTCGATGGTCTTGCAAGAAGACAAATTGAAAAGCTTCCTGTGGTAATCAAGAAGTGAGGAGGGGGCACTAATGTGTTGGGGGAGATCTTTTCAGGAATTGGTGGGGAGAATGATCAGCCTCTCATTCTGCTTCTGTGGATGTGAGGTGTGTGTGCAATTGAGCGTGATGCTGAGTGAAGGGGTCTGATGGGCTGGTGGAAGTGAAGCAGGTATGTGATTGAGGTATGTGGGCCCATTCTGTTTAGTAGCTTGAATGCGTGTGTGACAAGTTTGAATTGACAGTGCTTCTGGGTGGGGAGCTCTCTGAGGAGTGGTGTGGTGTGGGTTTGACGCTGGAGGTCGAGGATGAGTACGGCAAATATATTTTGAATGGTTTCAAGTCTGTGAAGAGGATGGGTTGGGATGCCAGCATAGAGAGCCATAGTCCAATTTGCTTGTGATTAGTTTGGTGTCCAGTGGGAGCCACTTGAAGATTTTACGTGACATGCAGAGGATGTCGAAGCATGAGGAAATGAACACATTGGGCTGGGACTTCATGGTGAGGATTGTGTCCAGGATGAGGCCTAGGTTCCCAGCGTGGTCAGTTGTGGTGGGTGTTGGTTCAAGTTCGTTGGGCCACCAGGTGGAGTCCCAAGGTGAGCTTTTATTCCAGAAGATTAGTACTTACGTTTTGTTAGTGTTAAGCTTGAGTCAGTTTTCATTCAGCCAATTGGCCATGCTGGACATGTGTAGTTTGGAGTTTGTCTTGGTAGTGACGATGCCGTCTGAGAGGGAAACAATGAGCTGGGTGTAGTCAGCCTATGAGATGATGTTGATTCCTATGTGGGACTCCGCAGATTAAGTCCTTGGGTTCTGATGTGAACGTCTTGAGCCTGACTCGTTGTGTTCCTCCAAAGGGGAAAGAAGGTACTACTCATAAGAGGGCTGTCCTTGTATTCCGGCTGTATGTTATAAGTTCCAATAACAAATCATATTTGCACACAGCTAAGTGATAGATAGGTGCTCAAAAGGGTAAACCTTTGAAGACAGAGGGTAAGGACAGCCAGAGGGAAACTAAAGCCCAGATAGTCTAAAAACGCAAAAATATCTTTCAGATAAAGTGTTGAGATAAACAGCCGGACGGGTAGCTCCCAGAGGCGTCCTTCTGACTCTTTAAGACACCAAAAAATTAGGACCGGTAAGCACCCCTCTTTTTGCTTAGAGAAGTAAGAAAAGAAGGCTAAGAGACAGTTGAGAATAACCGTAGAAAAGGTTTAAGAAAGGTAACCCTTATAAAAAGAGATGTTTTTCTGTCCTGATAGGATTGAAGTTGGTCCATTTTTTAATCAACCCGGGTGGAGGTCCAGCAAAACCGAAACAGAAGGTAAAAAATAAAAAATTATAAATAGGAGCACACTAGGGCAAAACGGAGGAAATAGTCCAATAACACGGTAACTAAAATAAGGTGCGTTTCCTCCTAGAATAAAAAAGAGGAAAGCGAACAAAACCTCCCTAGGAGAACACAAGAGCTGAAGAAAACCTGCTCAGAAACCGAGAAGATACTGCCAGGAAGGAAAAATATATACCTGGGTAAGAACATAGAGGTACCTGTGGAGGGGACTCTATAAGAAAGAAGGAATTGAGATCTGATTGTCCCTTTTAGATCTATTCAAAGCCCACATCATTGGTGTTGGAAAAGTAAAATTGCTGACACCCCATCCTAGTGATAAAAACATATCACGCTAGTCATGTCCTCTCTCTTAGGAATACTAAGATGTGGCAACTTAGTATTACAGGGGACTAAGGGATTAGACTCAGATCACAAGGTTACGAGAATACCAAATAATAGGATAACAGGATATCAGTGAAAACGTTAATAAATCAATTGTTAGATTAAATGTTGGACCTAATGAAATGTACTGTGACATGTTTTTTTAGATATGATTTATATGAACAAGTCCTGAAGAAGGTGCAAGAGTATTCGAGGCACCGAAACGCCGCGTCGACAGTTTGTTCCTTATGTTGAATAAATATGATGTACATATAGACTTGTGTATTTGTGCCTACTGGCATTTTTTATAAAAAAAAATTGAGTTTTTATTTGAGCTGGCCAACAGTGAAGACGAATGTGCATAAAATTGAAATTGTTTTGTAATAATGTGTCATTATTATTTTTAAATTATTTTTAAATAAATGTATGAAACTTTTAATCTTTGTTTTTGCAATATTTTCACGCTAATTTTTGGTCTGATACAAATTAAGGTGTAAATTTGGTAACCCACACAATAATCTAGTTCCCCCCTCATTGATGCAAATGCCCTTTTGGGCATTTAGCACTATTTATCAACTGCCAAACTCAGGAGAAGGAGTTTTTTGCTTTCAATATGAATTGATGTCACATATTACATCATTCATGACATGGTCAGTGACATCACTGATGACATCTCAAATGACATCACTGATGACATCACTGATGACATCTCAAATGGCATCACTGATGACATCACTGATTACATCATCCAGTGAATGTGTGTTCCTGTAAATTAAAAATGTGTTTAACATATTGTAGAATGAGTGTATGTATGAGTGTTTGGATAATGGATTTAGTAGGTACGTGACTGACTGTATGAGTGGGAGATTAAATGAATGTGTCTTACTGAATGCATGGGTTAGTGACTACACTGTTAGAATGTGAGCAACATTATGTCTGTTGTTGTGTAAGCTACTGCATGTATTGATTAGTAACTATATGACTGGCTATATGGGTTAATGATTGGTAACCCAAGTATTTGTATGTGAGGGTGAGTGTGAGTGGAGGTGGCTGGGAGGTGTGTGACTGTGCATAGATGTGTGAGCAGTTGATTCACTTGGTGTATGGGTTCAAGAGTGCATGAGGAAACAGCTGTATAGGCGGTTTACTGTGTGCATGGGTGTGTTGGTGACTGAATGGATATCTCAGTGCTACATGTCCAAGTAAGTACATATGTAAAACACAGTGCATGTGAGAGTTGTCATATATAAATGACTATATATAACAGCCTGTGATTGCATAAGTGACTGTATCTATCAATATGTACTTGTATCAGTGATTGTAAAAGACAGTAAGTATGTGTTAGTCTATGTTTAAATAAGCAAGGCTTTGTGTGTATAACTGTATAGTTGTGGAAATGGGAGTGTGATTGATTCTTTACATGACTGACTAGGCGTGTGAGTAACTCCATGGATGAGTGGCAGTGTGTGAGTCTCTGTATCGGTGTATGAGTGCATATGTTGGTCTTGTATTGATGAGTGACTGTATGTATGAAAGATTGTATGGGTGAATGAGTGGATGTGTGTGTAGACCTAGAAATCAGTGAGTGCATATGTGCTAAGTGGTTTTACTTTGTCAAACGTTTCTGGAATGGTAGTTTGTATTTAAAACTGGGTGTATAATAGGTTAGATTAGAGTGTGAGGAGGTATATTGTATTATCACATGGATGATGTAATCAGTGATGTCATCAGTGATGTCATTTGAGATGTCATCAGTGATGTCATTTGAGATGTCATCAGTGATGTCACTGACCTTGTCATGAATGATGCAATATGTGACATCATCAGCAGTGGATTGCGGGCGCACGAGTTATAGTGAGTCCAACTAACTATAACGTGGGAATTTCAATGGTTTTGTATGAGTAAAATGTTCAGCTAACTATAACTGGTGTGAAACCTATGGTTTTTTCAGTGAATTTCAAAGGTTTTTTAAATGCTAATTCCTAACTATAACGATTGTGAAACCTATGTTTTTTTTAGTGAATATCAACGGTTTTTTAAATGCTAATTCCTAACTATAACGTTTGTGAAACCTATGTTTTTTTTAGTGAATTTCAAAGGTTTTTTAAATGCTAATTCCTAACTATAACGATTGTGAATCCTATGGTTTTTTCAGTGAATTTCATAGTTTTTTTAAAAGCTAATTCCTTTATATATCGAGTTTGTAACCTACGATTTTTAAACAGTTTTCTTTTATTAGCTGTTTTTTTAACTATTATTTTTATTTTTATTTTTTACAAAAACATTTTTTACAATCTATTTTCATGTTTTTTTTTCATCATTTTGTCTTGGAGCGCTCAGGGTACGCGCACCGGTAAGCTCACCCGAGAGCGCAGCGAGAGCGCTATTTCCGCGTGCGTAAAAGAAAGCTGGCAAAACGTCATTCAGGCGCGCTGCGTAAGCGCCCCCGGAAGCACCTACATTCGCGCCGCGTATGCGCCCCTGGAAGCGCTCCGGTGCGCGCATCGTAAGCGCGTCAAGTCATGTGACCTTAAAATAACTCTTTTCATTGGTTGTTAACAGTTTTTTTTACAACTAATGAAAACCCCACCCATTTCCTTCACTTCTTCTTTCACTTTCGAGACAGCAAGACCTGTTCTTTTCTGTTCTAACATTTTGTGTAAAGAATGGCTGCCAGAGCACCCAGCAGCAGTGAGGAGTCAGATGACTTCATTCAGGAAGAGCCTCCTCAGCCCAAGGTCAAGGAGCATTTTATTTGGAAGTTTTTTTCAATACCTGCAGGATTAAAAAAGGTTAATGCTCCCAAAGTGGAATGCAAAATCTGCAAAACTGTGCTTTCCAGAGGAGACCCAAGAAGGAAGTACAGTTTTGGCAACTCCACAATGATTCGCCACGTCCAACGGAGGCACCCCCAGAACTATGCCCGGGAGAGTGTCCAAGACCTGGCACGTAATCCCCCAAGGGATGGTGCCTCTACATCTACTGGAGGAGCCACAACATCAGGGAGAGGACTTGCAGCAGAATTGGAGATGATTCCGAACATTCAACCTGTTTTTAGTGACATTACTATAAAGTGCAAGCAATGCGATGAAATGCTTTGCAATGGTGAGCAGAGCATCAAGCTCATTGCACGCAGGAGGCAAGAACACCGCTGCCCTCCCCAGCCCTAATTTGTCCCCTTTTTTTGCACCTGTTGAGCAGTTTTGCATTCCCTGTTTTTGTTTTTGTTCAGAAAAAAACCTAAAAAAGAAGAAAAAAAACTGTTCTTTTTAGAACTACCTCCAATTCTCAAAAAAGAGCTGTATTATTAAAAATTCAAAAGGAGTAACTGAAGTGGAGTGCAGTGAGAGAGGAAAGGAAAATGAGTGAGAAAGCAAAGAAAGGGACGAGAGGGGAAGGGAAGTGAAGTAGGGGGACTGAAAGAAGGTGACTTTGGGAGGTGAGTGAGGAGAAGGGGAGTGAACAAGGGGAATGAGGATAAGTAAAGAAAATGCAGTAAAGGAACGGGGTGAGGAAGGGTCAGAAAAGAGCAGTGATGTTGAGGAAAGAGTGGTGATACAGACTGGATAAAGGCAAGTGAGTGTGAGACAAGGGGAGTAAGGGAGTGAAGAGACAGAGAAAGTAAAGGAAAAAGAGAGAGTAGAGGACTGGGTGAGGGAGGAAAGAAACATAAGTGAGGGAGTGTGGCTGAGTTATAGGGAGTGAGCGTGATAGAAGTGGAGTGACAGACTAAGGGGTCAGAGAGAATGAGGCTAACAGAGAGAGAATGAGGGAAGGGGAGTGCAGAAGTAAGGACAGAGGGAGTAAGAGAAGGAGTTAGTGAAGTGGAGTAAGGAGATTAAGGGAAGAGAAAAGAGTAAAGGAGCAAAAGAAGGAAACAGACAGGAAGGAAAGTAAAGGAGAAGGTTTGAAAAAAGGTGAGTGTGAGAGTATGGCTGAGTTATAGGGAGTGAGCGTGATAGAAGAGGTGTGAGAGACTAAGGGGACGGAGAGAATGAGGCTAACAGAGAGAGAATGAGGGAAGGGGAGTGCAGAAGTAAGGACAGAGGGAGTAAGAGAAGGAGTTAGTGAAGTGGAGTAAGGAGATTAAGGGAAGAGAAAAGAGTGAAGGAGCAAAAGAAGGAAACAGACAGGAAGGAAAGTAAAGGAGAAGCTTTGAAAAAAGGTGAGTGTGAGAGTATGGCTGAGTTATAGGGAGTGAGCGTGATAGAAGAGGTGTGAGAGACTAAGGGGACGGAGAGAATGAGGCTAACAGAGAGAGAATGAGGGAAGGGGAGTGTAGAAGTAAGAGGACAGAGGGAGTAAGAGAAGGAGTTAATGAAGTGGAGTAAGAAGAGTAAGGGAAGGGAAAAGAGTGAAGGAGCGAAAGAAGGGAAGAGACAGAAAAGGAAGTAAAGGAAAAAGTTTGAAAGAAGGTGAGTGTGGGAGTGTAGCTGAGTTATAGGGAGTGAGCATGACAGAAGAGGTGTGAGAGACCTAGGGGACGGAGAGAATGAGGCTAACAGAGAGGGAATGAGGGAAGGGAAGTGTAGAAGTAAGAGGACAGAGGGAAGGAGTTAGTGAAGTGGAGTAAGGAGAGTAAGTGAAGGGAAAAGAGTAAAGGAATGAAGTAAGTGAAGAGAGAGGAAGGAAACTAAAGGAGAAAGTCTGAAAGAAGGTGAGTGTGGGAGTGTGGCTGAGTTGTAGGGAGTGAGCGTGACAGAATAGGAGTGACAGACTAAGGGGACGGAGACAATAAGGTTAACAGAGAGAGAATGAGGGAAAGAGAGTTTAGAACTAAGAGGACAGACGGAGTAAGAGAAGGAGTTAGTGAACTGGAGTAAGCAGAGTAGGGGAAGGGAAAAGAGTTAAGGAGCGAAAGAAGGGAAGAGAGTGGTAGAAAAGTAAAGGAGAAGGTTTGAAAGAAGGTGAGTGTGGGAGTATGGCTGAGTATAAGGAGTGAGCGTGATAAAAGAGGAGTGGGAGACTAAGGGAATGGAGAGAATGAGGCTAACAGAGAGAGAATAAGGGAAGAGGAGTGTAGAAGTAAGAGGACAGAGGTAGTTAAAGAAGGAGTTAGTGAAGTGGACTAAGAAGAGTAGGGTAAGTGAAAAGAGTAAAGGAATGAAGTAAGGGAAGAGAGAGGAAGGAAAGTAAAGGAGAAGGTTAGAAAAAGGTGAGTGTGGGAGTTGTGGAAAAGTAAGTTTTGCCATGTTCTGTGTCCCTACGTGTTCCCCATCTTATGTTATATGTGCATGATTAATATGCATATGTATTCCCCTCTGATCGATTAAAGACGCAATTACAGTTGTGTCCATCTCTAGTATGCCAGTTCCCAGTTCTCGTGAATACTACGAATATTAGGCCTATGTAAAGCTACGTTGCCACGTTTCTCAGTGTGCACGTTATTTCATTGTAAAGTCCCCGTTTCTAGGCCTCAAAAGGGCCTGAACACCAGATTCAGCTCCTGTCTCCTGAACCCTCGCTGAGGAGCGATACAGCCCCCACCTGTATCCTCGACCCTTCACTTACTTCCTGCCTCACAGTGCCCGGCTCGGCCTGGCTCTGCCTGCTAGTCTGCCAAGAGTATGTTATGATTCTAGTTATCAGTCCAGCCCTCCTTCTCTGCATTCCTAAACTACTGAATCGCATCAATAGTTTCCGTCACAGTCTAGCCTTTACGTCTCCATGTAAGAGAAATACTGTATTAATGGTCATTTAATATTCTTCATCACGCACTACATGTAGAATAATGCATGCTCCAGTCTTAGAGTCTGTTAGCCTCTCCCCTCCTGACTCTTAGTTTATATCAACATGTTCTCTAAACATCAGATACTAGATAATGTTTAGGTACATGTCGCCCTGACTCTCCAGACTTCAGTCTCTGCTCCTAGCGCAGAAGTCATAGCCCCCAGCTTCTCCTAGTAACACGTCATTGTCAGTTTGCGCGCACCATTTAGGTTAGAGGTCCCGGCTCCTTAGGTAGCCCCCTCCATGTTTCCGCCCCATTTATGACATATTCTGTTACGTTTACATCACATGTCCATGTATACGCCTCTTGTTACACCCACTTTCACCCTTATCTTTCGCGACTGCTATTGACCACACCCACTGCTCCGCCTATCGTATGTATTGTAATGCAACTGTTTTAGTATATATGCTTGTGCATTGTTATTAAAAGTTATCCTTTCCTTTCCCTTGATCCTGCCGCCGCCAGCGCTGCCATCCTGTTCCCGTGCAGGTTGTCCTGTTCCTGTCCTTTATGCTGTATTAAACCTGCAAACTCCTACTACCTCGAATCTTGACTCTTATTTATTGAGCTATCTGTTATTGCTATGTCCAGTAAAACCTAGATCCGGTATTATTTATTTATATACCACATAATGGCGCCCGAACAGGGACTTGCCCTTTCCCCACTCGCCGGTGAAGCCACGCCGGCCCCCTGACCCTCTGCAGCCGTGACGGAACCATACCGTGCACGTGCAGATATTTCTGCTTCAAGTATCCCTCAGGCCCACGGAGGAGACGGAGGTGGCGGTCCAGCATCCAGACGAGGCGGTGGAGGAACGCGGCGAGTCCCGACCAGAGCCCAAGCCGAGAGTCCAAGGTCCGAGGTATCCGGAGGCCCACCCGTAACTGAAGTCCGAAGTTCGTCCGTCCGGCGTCGAAGCAGTCCAGTCCAGTCCGAGGCCTTCCGTTCTTGCTGCCCGGAGAGTACCGTTGCTGGGGTAGTATCTAGACAGGGTCAATCTAATTGTCTCTGGTCCGTGGGGTTTGGTGGTACACAGATCCCAAAACGAAGTGCCCACTTCGGTGGATGCGGGTCCTGACGTGTCTCTTTATGAGACCGGTAAGTTTCGTACTGTTTCAGCAGTGCATCTAGTTTCTGTTCTAGTCAGTTCTGTTCTCGAGAAATTCATGTATTCTGTTTTCAGTATTCCAGGTGGTATTCTGTTCGAACTGTTATTTTAAATGTTCTTCATGTATTTTAATGTCGTGGTATGAGAGTGGTGTAATTATCGTGTTCATTGTGTATTGTATTGTGTCTAGATTACAGTTCAGTCATGCCCCTATTTTCTAAATTACGTCAGTTAAAAACTAGAAAAGGTCTGTTAGAAGAAGCAGTTCCTGTCCCGCCTAGGGACAGTCCAGGTCATTTTATGTATCAGAAGCATGGCATAAGTGCCATATTATATCTAGATTTATGGGTAAAGTATACCAAACAGTTAGAAGAAAAGTATAGATGGCCCGTATCGGGTACATGGGATGCCGAGTGCATCATGCGAGTAGAAGAAGCATTATGGAAAAAGAAAGCCAGACAGTCACAGAAAGATGCCATCGAGTTATGGCGCAAAGAATCTCATAAAAGAACCGAAAAAGAAATCAGAAAGTCAGAATTAAGTAGAGAATCCTTAGAACGAGCCCAAGAAAGGGAATTAATCGAGATAGGTGAACGAGTCAAAACCGAACAGTCAGACAGACAGAGGCATGCCCTCATTAAGGGTATGTATCCTCTTCTTGCCGAGGGCTTGCCAAAAGCAACCCCGGAGGCATCCAGTAATTTTCCGCCACCATTAGTTCCGATCAAGCTACGTCACAAACCGACCGCAGCTGATATTTTTATTTCGTCCTATTTGGACGACACAGTCCCAGAATATGCAAATCCTGTTCCGCCAGCTCCTGTAAATAATGCCATTCCTGCTCCTCCAGACACCGGAGTACCTGCTACGGTACCCCCGGTCCAGCCTACATTACAATTTCCCACTCTGCCAGCACGAAGAGTATCAGTCGACGATTCCAGTATAGGGGCCGCAGGAGGAGGTCCTCCTGGTACCCCGCCACCACACCAACGAGTAACGTTAGTCGAGTTACATGAAAGTGCGTTACAGCGTACGCCCAAATATAAGTCCGTTGCAGATATCCGACGAGCTCTTACTGAATGCCGCTATGATCCAGTTGCAGGTGATGATAGTACAGTTATATATTCCATCCGTGTAAGACGGGTGACCGGGTATTTGGATACCCTACCGAATATGAAAGAAGATCTAGACAGAATATATCGTTTCATCCGTACAGGGGATGATCCAGAAAGCATTGGCGAAGCCATGTCCCAAAGGAAAGCTGAGATCCAGCTCATGTTATTAAAGTTTCTGATTAATTGTTTAATAAGGGAACAAGATTACCCGTCCAAAGATCCGAGCGAAATGAGAATCCTGACAAGGTGGAGTGATAATATAGCCGAGGGTAAACACAGAACTATCAGTAGTATAGAGAGTATGTACAAGAGAATTCGTAAGGAAATAATAAAGTTACATGAACAACGTAAAGCAGCACAAGTAAGCGAGAAAGAGAATGACTCTTCTACTGAAGAGGTAGAGGACGAGAATCCCGCCAGAATAGCGTATGTAGGAAAATCTAGATTTCCAGACCGCCATTTACGCCTAGAACACAAGTCAGTTTTTCCTCATCCAGCACCAGAACAAGGTTCTCTAGAACAAGTATTTCAAGCTACCGATCACATTCTGAAATCACGAATCGGTTATAGTAAGTTGAGTACTATGCATGAACAAGAACTAGCCCGATCAGCAGTCCGATGGATTACTGATTCTACCACTTTTCCAGATGAAATAGTGGCACAAATGTTTCTGAAACTGCCCCCAGCCGAGCAACGACTGGTGGGTATGTATATGATCCAGCACCTCATCACATTGTATGAGGGTCAACATTCTGATCCAGGTCCGTTACACGATGTCCTGAACGAGTTACTCCAGTATAGATGGAAAGGTTTAGGTACCGATTTAATTAGTGTCATTCTAGAACAGCGTCACAAATATAGTGCGTTTTTGAACCCCCATTTTGTTCATGTCTCACCTCCAGAAAGTAAACCGTTTTACATAGATAGACAGAACCCGTTACGAGAAGTACACCCAGTCAGGACAACGGATGGTGAAATGCAACGAGTGTTTGTTTACACCCCGATTACAAAGATGGAACTCTTAGAGATGAAGAAATTAATTCCCTGTCACGACAAAGATCCAGCAGGGTTCCACCGAGAATTAAAAGACATGCTCCGTATGGGAGAATACACGTATCCAGATATTATTAAAATGCTAAAAGTCCTATTGCCCGCAGGGGTATACGAGAAACTCAAGGAAAAAGAATGGGAGGTGGGAGAGAAAAAGATCGATTGGGCAGTTCTAGAAGCTGAAGATAAGATACGAGTACCAGGTACCGGTCTAGGAGAGAAATGTAAAGAATTACCAGAACTATTAATACAAGTTTTGCCAAGATTATTAGCCACTAAAAAGGAAGACTGGGATGCAATCTCAGCCTGTAAACAGAAACAAGACGAAGACACTAGTGATTTTTATTCTAGATTTGAGAAATGTTTTATTATAAACAGTGGATTGAAGACAAGTAGCGAGTCATACCCTCATCTCTTTGTTACTAAATTAGTCGAGAATTCAAGTCCACAAGTTAAGAATCGAGTTTTGAAAGTCGAAAGTACATGGCAAGCTAGTACCCCGTCCCAAATGGTACAGATGCTTCAGTATCACCAGAATAGAATCAGAGAAGAGCAAGAACACGAGAGAAAACGTATGAAAGACACGAAAATGAAAGTACTAGTTGCACAATCTGTTCCTCAAGACAGTCAGAAGAGGGGTACGAATCAAGCCAGTCATTCTGCAGCTCCCGTTAAAGGGACATGCAATTATTGTAAACAGCCAGGTCATTTTATAAACGAGTGTGCAGTTCTGAAACACAATATAGCTACTGGTAAAACTAAAGAAAGACCACGTCCGCCTAGACAAGAACAAGTTTCACAGACTTCTCAGCTACAGAATGCACAACAGACAGTTCCAGCACCGCAGCCTATTGCTGCAACACAGCATGTTACACAGCAGATGTACCAGTATGCTCAGGCAGAGTATCCAGAGTACCAACAGTATTCATGAAACAGCCTAGAGAGGGAGGTAGGCTTGCCTCTCATCGAGATACCTGTAGATCAAGAAGGTCCCTATGTTCATAGTCAGGTACTAGGGAAAGACAGAAAGTTTCTGATTGATACAGGGGCAAGTAGGACGACTATCAGTCACGCCGAAGTTCCAGGGGCTCCGCTCTCAGGCTCTAGAAATGTTTCCCTTGGATTTTCAGGAAAGCCTATTGTAAACGAGATATCTAAGCCAGTTACTCTAGAAGTAGGTCCATTGTCCCGAACTACTGATCTGTTACTTACGAAGTCATGTCCAGAAAATCTGTTAGGTATTAAAACACTGAAAGAATTAGGTGCAGTTATTTGCTGCTCCCCAGAGGGAATACGCCTGTTTCTACGTGACTTCAAGGGTCACTATGTATTACGAGATTTTGATCAGAGATTGTCTAATGTTCCGCAGCATCTATGGGCGCAAGGTCCAACTGATGTAGGTTATATGCAAATCACACCCCATCGTGTGACTCTCAAGCCAGGTGTAGTGTTACCACGAATCAGACAGTACAGATTGCCACCTGAGGCTGTAGCAGCCTTATCCAAAATTATTGACGAGCTCATCGCTCAAGGAGTAGTTGTAGAAACTGACTCCAATGTATGTAATTCTCCGATCATTCCAGTCATGAAACGTACTGATCCAAATGCACCCCCAGTATATCGATTAGTGATTGACCTACGAGAACTTAATAAATGTATTATTCCCCAGTATCCAGTTGTCCCAGATATCTCTTCCCTATTGACAGCCATTGATTCCGAAGCCTCATTTTTTACAGTCATAGACCTCAAGAACGCATTTTTTAGTGTCCCCATTCATCCAGACAGCCAGTTTCTTTTCGGATTTTGTTTAAATGGAAGAAGCTATATGTTCACACGAGCTCCTCAAGGTTTCACAGAAAGTCCTAGTATTTACAGTCAAGCACTTAAGAGACAACTAGACAACATTCACATGCCAACAGACACTGCCCTGCTCCAGTATGTCGATGATCTACTGATCACAGCCCGTTCTGAACGTGCTTGCGAGCGAGCATCACTTACAGTCTTGTATTTTCTCGCCGAGATGGGGCACAAGGTGTCCCCTTCAAAGCTTCAATTCTGTGTACAGCAAGTGATCTACTTAGGCCACTTACTGTCCAAGAGGGGTAGGCAGTTGACACCCGACCGTATCCAGTTAATAGCGAGTCTTCCTCAGCCCAAGACCCAGAAGGAGGTACGTACTTTTATCGGCCTCACTTCTTATTGCAGACAATGGATTCCTCAGTATGCATTTCTAGCTAAACCACTGATACAGTTAACGACACAGGAGGCAGCCGTATCGACTGTCCTCCCTTGGACATCTGAACATACACTTAGTTTCAATGAGTTAAAGAAAGCTTTATGTCAGGCTCCTGTTCTAGCTACACCGAACTACAGTAAGCCTTTTACACTTTTCGTCACTGAACGCGAAGGTACAGCATTATCTGTTCTCACACAAGATCAAGCAGGACAATACAAGCCCTGTGCTTATTTTTCGAGCACATTAGATCCTGTAGCCCAGGCTCTGCCTGCGTGCCTCAAGTCAGTTGCAGCCACAGCACTAGCTATCAGACAAAGTGATTCCATAGTATTAGGACATTCCTTGACAGTACAAGTTCCACACTCCGTGGAAGTTCTTTTAAACCGAACCCAGACTCAACACTTGACAATTGCACGTTTAACAGGTTATGAACTGACACTGTTCCAGCCACACATAGAAATCAGACGCTGCAACGTTCTAAATCCTGCTACACTGTTACCGTCAGTTAATTCGAATCCTGCCACACACGACTGTGTGGAAGTAGTTAACACTATGACTAAGCCAAGACAAGATCTGACAGATATTCCATTACCAGATCCCGACCTGACACTTTATGTGGATGGTTCATGTATGAGAACAAGTACAGGTGAACTAGTAGCCGCGTATGCAGTGACTACTGACACTGAAGTTATAGAAACACACCGTATTGACACCCTGTCTGCTCAAGCAGCAGAGCTAGTTGCTCTGACACAAGCCTGCATACACGCCAAGAACCTGAAAGTTAATATTTATACAGATTCACGCTACGCATTCGGAGTTGTACACGACTTTGGAGTACTCTGGCAGGAGAGAGGTTTCATGACTTCTCATGGAACCAAGATTCAGCATGGTCTCCTTATTCAAGCTCTGTTAGATGCCATACACTTACCGACATCTATTGCTATCATGAAGTGCAAAGCACATACGAAAGTTACTGACATTATTTCTCAAGGTAACGATCTGGCAGATCGCACAGCCAAGCTTACAGTACAGACTCCAGACATTTCAGTTAATCCGACACAGACACATACTCCAGATCCGACTACATGTATGACAGTTAAGGACCCTACTCAAGATGTCATAGATATCCAGTTACATGCTACTCCCGATGAAATTAAGAAATGGTCCGAACAAGGAGGGGTCCAGACAGATCAGGGATGGGTAACTAAGGGTAGAGCCACATGGTTTCTCCCCGACTCTATGGTTCAAGTCATTATCAATACCGCACATAGTCCAGCACATTTAGGAGAAAAAGCTATGTTAGACAGTATCCAGAACATTTGGTTCAACAAGCATTTACGAGCTGCAGCCAAGCAGAAAGTCCGTACTTGTATGATATGTTGTCAGTTTAATCCAGGTAAAAGTGTCCCGGTGGAACAAGGTGGATTCCAGCCCCCTGACCACCCTTTTGAAGTCCTCCAGATGGATTATATTCAGATGGAGCGATGTCGAGGTTTCAAGTATGTCCTTGTAGTTGTATGCGCTTTGTCCAGGTGGACAGAAGCATATCCAGTCCCAGATTACACAGCCGCGACCACTGCCAAGCAGTTGGTTCGTGAATTCTTCCCCCGCTACGGACTCCCTAGAGTCGTATATTCTGACAACGGCCAGCCATTCTCATCTGAACTCATGAAACATGTTTCCCTGTTGTTAGGGTACCAGTGGAAGTTCCATTGTGTACGCCATCCTGAAGCAGCCGGTCTCGTAGAGAGACATAATCAGACCCTGAAAATCCGCATTGCCAAAATATGTAAAGAGAAAGGTGTAGACTGGCTAGTAGCTCTGCCAGTCGCTTTGTTTTATATGCGCATGGTCGCACATTCCAGATCAGGTCTGTCCCCGTATGAGGTCGTATTCGGCCGCCCCCCTAATATGTGGGGTACACCTAGACCCCGAAGTATTACCGATGTTTCAAGTAATATGCTGACAGATTACCTAGCTTCCTTGATGTCTGCCCTACACTCTTGTCGTTCACAGGTTGCCGCCGCATTTCCAGACAATACCGAGGTGGCACCGCATGAAATCGTTCCCGGAAATCTGGTCCTTGTGAGGAACTTTGATCGTTCAAGTCCGCTGGAGCCCCGCTGGAAGGAGCCCAAGCAGGTCCTCCTGGCCACCCGTACTGCCGTCAAGCTGGAAGGCAGGAAGGGCTGGGTCCACCTGTCTCATGTGAAAAGATTTTACGGACTAAAGACTGTTTCAAAGAACATTTCCCAGGATTTGAAAGACTGCCAAAGTACTATTCTTAAGGACTGTCCCGCAAAAGACAATGATACTAAACCCTCCCTGTTAGAGAAAACTCCGCAACAGGAGTATAAGCAAAAACTAAGGTCTAGTAAAATAAGTCAGCCAGTTTGATTGTCTAAGTCCTCCCCTAGGTGAAACGGTTAGACCGGTTTCTGACATGTATAAAATAGACCCCCATAGTGAGAGAGTTAGTCAAAACTCAATCCGATGTATCGTTTTTCTAAGTTTCATATTGTTTTTCAGCCTTATGACTACCTGCACAGGTTATGCATTTTATTTGTATTTTCCAGTTTCTCATGTAAATAAGTCTTCTAATGCTACAGTAGAGCACACGTTTAGTGATCTACCTCCTCATGAACTATCTTATCGTCTTGCTATGCGAAATAATTCCTTTATCCGCATGTTACATTATTCACACCAGACCAGCAATACCACTAATTGTTGGGTGTGTGGTCGACTCCCCCCTTTCCAGACACCGAAGGGAGTTCTGCCACTCTTTCCTTATCCATTTTCACATAATGGTTCGTGTGGAGCATGGTCCACGTTAACGTCATCCTCAACAGATATGTCTTTTCTTAGCAGTGCATGTTTTCCAGACAAGCAAGGTCTTCCCCACAGACCAGGTTAGATCTAGAAAATGAAGTTTATAATTTAGGTAATTATTCTTCGAATTTCATGGTCCTGAATGTTCAGTCTGATACTACTCCAGACTTACCTGCTATGTCAGTATTACCAGTCAAAGGTGAATTATGTGTCCGAAAGAATGGTTCCGTACATGTAGGACATAGTGATTGTACTACTATTGTCAAGTATAGTGACAGTAGGAAATCTATTTTCAAAGCTTCACGTCATTCTTATTTTGTTTGTGGTCAGACCGCATATGTCCGTCTGCCCCTCGATTGGGAGGGTACCTGTTACATTGCCTTCCTACTGCCACCAGTTTTCCTAGCCCCACCTGACTATCATAGGAATTCCTACTTAGTACATACTAGACACAAGAGAGACCTCCCGATTGTCGATTATACTGAAACTGCCCTAGAACAATACATAGATATCAATAAAGGTGTCTTCCCCTATTTAGGTACTGTTGTGAATAGTAAACTGATACGTAGATTAACGAGAACCCTTGAAGCAGTAGTGATTGAGACTACTTCTGCTCTAGATAATTTAACTGAAGAGCAATCCTTTATGAGAATTGTCGTGCTCCAGAATCGTCTCGTCCTTGACGTCATACTGGCCGATAGGGGCGGGGCATGTAGAGTCATCGGATCTAGTTGCTGCATTTTCATTCCTAATAACGCGCCGTCTGTTTATTCAGCTATAACCAGACTCCATAAAATTGCCCATATGTTACACCAAGATCCAGGCACCTGGACATGGTCCGGTTGGTTCTGGAATATAATTTCCGCCTGGGGATGGAAAGTATTGTCATTTCTAGGTATTGCAGTAGCGATCATATTCAGTTGCTGCCTCTGTATACAATGTGGCCCTGCGATTTGTGGCATTTGTGCTACTTCTTGTATTCCTAGTCCCAAGTCCCGTTCTAAATCCCGTTCCAAGAAAATTCGAGACGAGCAAATGATACTGTATGAAATGATAGATGGTATCATGAATATTGATGTTTCCTGATGGAAACGTAGTGACAAGGAGGGAATGTGGAAAAGTAAGTTTTGCCATGTTCTGTGTCCCTACGTGTTCCCCATCTTATGTTATATGTGCATGATTAATATGCATATGTATTCCCCTCTGATCGATTAAAGACGCAATTACAGTTGTGTCCATCTCTAGTATGCCAGTTCCCAGTTCTCGTGAATACTACGAATATTAGGCCTATGTAAAGCTACGTTGCCACGTTTCTCAGTGTGCACGTTATTTCATTGTAAAGTCCCCGTTTCTAGGCCTCAAAAGGGCCTGAACACCAGATTCAGCTCCTGTCTCCTGAACCCTCGCTGAGGAGCGATACAGCCCCCACCTGTATCCTCGACCCTTCACTTACTTCCTGCCTCACAGTGCCCGGCTCGGCCTGGCTCTGCCTGCTAGTCTGCCAAGAGTATGTTATGATTCTAGTTATCAGTCCAGCCCTCCTTCTCTGCATTCCTAAACTACTGAATCGCATCAATAGTTTCCGTCACAGTCTAGCCTTTACGTCTCCATGTAAGAGAAATACTGTATTAATGGTCATTTAATATTCTTCATCACGCACTACATGTAGAATAATGCATGCTCCAGTCTTAGAGTCTGTTAGCCTCTCCCCTCCTGACTCTTAGTTTATATCAACATGTTCTCTAAACATCAGATACTAGATAATGTTTAGGTACATGTCGCCCTGACTCTCCAGACTTCAGTCTCTGCTCCTAGCGCAGAAGTCATAGCCCCCAGCTTCTCCTAGTAACACGTCATTGTCAGTTTGCGCGCACCATTTAGGTTAGAGGTCCCGGCTCCTTAGGTAGCCCCCTCCATGTTTCCGCCCCATTTATGACATATTCTGTTACGTTTACATCACATGTCCATGTATACGCCTCTTGTTACACCCACTTTCACCCTTATCTTTCGCGACTGCTATTGACCACACCCACTGCTCCGCCTATCGTATGTATTGTAATGCAACTGTTTTAGTATATATGCTTGTGCATTGTTATTAAAAGTTATCCTTTCCTTTCCCTTGATCCTGCCCCCGGCAGCGCTGCCATCCTGTTCCCGTGCAGGTTGTCCTGTTCCTGTCCTTTATGCTGTATTAAACCTGCAAACTCCTACTACCTCGAATCTTGACTCTTATTTATTGAGCTATCTGTTATTGCTATGTCCAGTAAAACCTAGATCCGGTATTATTTATTTATATACCACAGAGTATGGCCGAGTTATAAGGAGTGAGCATGATAGAAGAGGAGTGAGAGACTAAGGGGACGGAGAGAATGAGGCTAACAGAGAAAGAATGAAGGAAGGGAAGTGTAGAACTAAGAGGGCAGAGGGAGTAAAAGAAGGAGTTAGTGAAGTGGAGTAAGGAAAGTAAGGGAAGGGAAAAGAGTGTAGGAGCGAAAAAAGGGAAGGGACAGGAAGGAAAGTAAACGAGAAGGTCTGTAAGAAGGTGAGTGTGGGAGTGTTGCTGAGTTATAGGGAGTGAGCGTGACAGAAGAGGAGTGACAGACTAAGGGGACGGAGAGAATGAGACTAACAGAGAGAGAATGAGGGAAGGGGAGTGTAGAACTAAGAGGACAGAGGAAGTAAGAGAAGGAGTTAGTGAAGTGGAGTAAGGAAAGTAAGGGAAGGGAAAAGAGTGAAGGAGCCAAATAAGGGAAGAGAGGAAGGAAAGTGAAGGAGAAGGACTGAAAGAAGGTGATTGTGGGAGTATGGCTGAGTTATAGGCAGTGAGCGTGTCAGAAGAGGAGTGAGAGACTAAGGGGACGGAGAGAATGAGGCTAACAGAGAGAGAATGAGGGAAGGGGCGTGTAGAACTAAGAGGACAGAGGGAGTAAGAGAAGGAGTTAGTGAAGTGGAGTAAAGAGAGTAAGGGAAGGGAAAAGTGTGAAGGAGCGAAAGAAGGGAAGAGACAGGAAGGAAAGTAAAGGAGAAGGTTTGAAAGAAGGTGAGTGTGGGAGTGTAGCTGAGTTATAGGGAGTGAGTGTGACAGAAGAGGTGTGAGAGACCAAGGGAATGGAGAGAATTAGGTTAACAGAGAGAGAATGAGGGAAGAAGAATGTAGAAGAAAGAGGATACAGGGAGTTTGAGAAAGAGTTAGTGAAGTAGAGTAAGGAGAGTAAGGGAAGGGAAAAGAGTAAAGGAATGAAGTAAGAGAAGAGAGAGGAAGAAAAGTAAAGGATAAGGTCTGAAAGAAGGTGAGTGTGGGAGTATGGCTGAGTTATAAGGAGTAAGTGTGACAGAAGAGGAGTGAGAGACTAAGGGGACGGAGAGAATGATACTAACAGAGAGAGAATGACGGAAGGGGAGTGTAGATCTAAGAGGACAGAGGGATAAAGAGAAGGAGTTAGTAAAGTGGAGTAAGAAGAGTAAGGGAAGGGAAAAGAGTGAAAGAGCGAAAGAGCGAAACAAGGGAAGAGAGAGGAAGGAAAGTAAAGGAGAAGTTCTTTAAGAAGATTAGTGTGGGAGTATTGCTGTGTTGTAGGGAGTGAGCGTGAAAGAAGAGGAGTGAGAGACTAAAGGGACGGAGAGAATGAGGCTAACAGAGAGAGAATGAGGGAAGGAAAGTGTAGAACTAACAGGACAGAGGGTGTAAGAGAAGGAGTTAGTGAAGTGGAGTAAAGACAGTAAGGGAAGGGAAAAGTGTGAAGGAGCGAAAGAAGGGAAGAGACAGGAAGGAAAGTAAAGGAGAAGTTTTGAAAGAAGGTGAGTGTGGGAGTGTAGCTGAGTTATAGGGAGTGAGCGTGACAGAAGAGGAGTGATAGACTAAGGGGACTGAGAGAATGAGGGTAACAGAGAGAGAATGAGGGAAGGAAAGTGAAGAACTAACAGGACAGAGGGAGTAAGAGAATGAGTTAATGAAGTGGAGTAAGGAGAGTAATGGAAGGGAAAAGTGTGAAGGAGCAAAAGAAGGGAAGAGACAGGAAGGAAAGTAAAGGAGAAGGTCTGCAAGAAGGTGAGTGTGGGGGTATGGCTGAGTTATAGGCAGTGAGTGTGACAGAAGAGGAGTGAGAGACTAAGGGGACAGAGAGAATGAGGCTAACAGAGAGAGAATGAAGGAAGGGAAGTGTAGAACTAAGAGGGCAGAGGGAGTAAAAGAAGGAGTTAGTGAAGTGGAGTAAGGAAAGTAAGGGAAGGGAAAAGAGTGTAGGAGCGAAAAAAGGGAAGGGACAGGAAGGAAAGTAAACGAGAAGGTCTGTAAGAAGGTGAGTGTGGGAGTGTTGCTGAGTTATAGGGAGTGAGCGTGACAGAAGAGGAGTGACAGACTAAGGGGACGGAGAGAATGAGACTAACAGAGAGAGAATGAGGGAAGGGGAGTGTAGAACTAAGAGGACAGAGGAAGTAAGAGAAGGAGTTAGTGAAGTGGAGTAAGGAAAGTAAGGGAAGGGAAAAGAGTGAAGGAGCCAAATAAGGGAAGAGAGGAAGGAAAGTGAAGGAGAAGGACTGAAAGAAGGTGATTGTGGGAGTATGGCTGAGTTATAGGCAGTGAGCGTGTCAGAAGAGGAGTGAGAGACTAAGGGGACGGAGAGAATGAGGCTAACAGAGAGAGAATGAGGGAAGGGGCGTGTAGAACTAAGAGGACAGAGGGAGTAAGAGAAGGAGTTAGTGAAGTGGAGTAAAGAGAGTAAGGGAAGGGAAAAGTGTGAAGGAGCGAAAGAAGGGAAGAGACAGGAAGGAAAGTAAAGGAGAAGGTTTGAAAGAAGGTGAGTGTGGGAGTGTAGCTGAGTTATAGGGAGTGAGTGTGACAGAAGAGGTGTGAGAGACCAAGGGAATGGAGAGAATTAGGCTAACAGAGAGAGAATGAGGGAAGAAGAATGTAGAAGAAAGAGGATACAGGGAGTTTGAGAAAGAGTTAGTGAAGTAGAGTAAGGAGAGTAAGGGAAGGGAAAAGAGTAAAGGAATGAAGTAAGAGAAGAGAGAGGAAGAAAAGTAAAGGATAAGGTCTGAAAGAAGGTGAGTGTGGGAGTATGGCTGAGTTATAAGGAGTAAGTGTGACAGAAGAGGAGTGAGAGACTAAGGGGACGGAGAGAATGAGACTAACAGAGAGAGAATGACGGAAGGGGAGTGTAGATCTAAGAGGACAGAGGGATAAAGAGAAGGAGTTAGTAAAGTGGAGTAAGAAGAGTAAGGGAAGGGAAAAGAGTGAAAGAGCGAAAGAGCGAAACAAGGGAAGAGAGAGGAAGGAAAGTAAAGGAGAAGTTCTTTAAGAAGATTAGTGTGGGAGTATTGCTGTGTTGTAGGGAGTGAGCGTGAAAGAAGAGGAGTGAGAGACTAAAGAGACGGAGAGAATGAGGCTAACAGAGAGAGAATGAGGGAAGGAAAGTGTAGAACTAACAGGACAGAGGGTGTAAGAGAAGGAGTTAGTGAAGTGGAGTAAAGACAGTAAGGGAAGGGAAAAGTGTGAAGGAGCGAAAGAAGGGAAGAGACAGGAAGGAAAGTAAAGGAGAAGTTTTGAAAGAAGGTGAGTGTGGGAGTGTAGCTGAGTTATAGGGAGTGAGCGTGACAGAAGAGGAGTGATAGACTAAGGGGACTGAGAGAATGAGGGTAACAGAGAGAGAATGAGGGAAGGAAAGTGAAGAACTAACAGGACAGAGGGAGTAAGAGAATGAGTTAATGAAGTGGAGTAAGGAGAGTAATGGAAGGGAAAAGTGTGAAGGAGCAAAAGAAGGGAAGAGACAGGAAGGAAAGTAAAGGAGAAGGTCTGAAAGAAGGTGAGTGTGGGGGTATGGCTGAGTTATAGGCAGTGAGTGTGACAGAAGAGGAGTGAGAGACTAAGGGGACAGAGAGAATGAGGCTAACAGAGAGAGATTGAGGGAAGGGGAGTGTAGAACTAAGAGGACAGAGGAAGAAAGAGAAGGAGTTAGTGAAGTGGAGTAAGGAGAGTAAGGGAAGCGAAAAGAGTAAAGGAGTGAAGTAAGAGAAGAGAGAGGAAAGAAAGTAAAGGAGAAGGTCTGAAAGAAGGTGAGTGTGAGAGAGGAGTGAGGAAAAGGGGAGTAAACGTGGGGATTCAGAATAAGTGATTGCATTTTTTCACCCCTGAGGTGGAAGCTGGGGGACCTCTGCGCTCTCTTGTGCTCTATCGCGCTCTATCCTGATAGCGCGCTGTTATTGACTAATAATAACTATTTTTTAAACAACTGTACATATTTTAGTTGGCAGCTTTTAATTGCATTAGTCCCCACCTGGTGCGAGATTAGCGTCGCCCGAGGTGTTTCCCGACCTGCCTGACACAGCGCCGCCGTTACGAGGCGCTGGAAACCTAGCCCACCCACTTCAGCTGCCATCTTGGGCAGGGGAAGGCTGGCGGTCTAGACGATCGTTCCTCCCGCCCTCCCAGGATATTTAAGGGTGTTCCTTACTATCCCCGTGGTATTTGCATTTTTTCACCCCTGAGGCGGAAGCCGGGGGACCTCTGCGCTCTCTTGTTCTCTATCGCGCTCTATCCTGATAGCGCGCTGTTATTGACTAATAATAACTATTTTTTAAACAACTGTACATATTTTAGTTGGCAGCTTTTAATTGCATTAGTCCCCACCGGGTGCGAGATTAGCGTCGCCCGTGGTGTTTCCCGACCTGCCTGACACAGCGCCGCCGTTACGAGGCACTGGAAACCTAGCCCACCCACTTCAGCCGCCATCTTGGGCAGGTGAAGGCTGGCGGTCTAGACGATCGTTCCTCCCGCCCTCCCAGGATATTTAAGGGTGTTCCTTACTATCCCCGTGGTATTTGCATTTTTTCACCCCTGAGGCGGAAGCCGGGGGACCTCTGCGCTCTCTTGTGCTCTATCGCGCTCTATCCTGATAGCGGGCTGTTATTGACTAATAATAACTATTTTTTAAACAACTGTACATATTTTAGTTGGCAGCTTTTAATTGCATTAGTCCCCACCTGGTGCGAGATTTGCGTCGCCCGAGGTGTTTCCCGACCTGCCTGACACAGCGCCGCCGTTACGAGGCGCTGGAAACCTAGCCCACCCACTTCAGCCGCCATCTTGGGCAGGGGAAGGCTGGCGGTCTAAACGATCGTTCCTCCCACCCTCCTCCCACCTATCCCAATCACGTATAAATACAACAGAAGGCAAAGGCCAAAGGCGCGCCAAAGGCAAGCCCGTCTGCGCCCGTCCGCGCCTGGACCGGGCCGAGGGCCACTCCCCCTGGCCCAGATTCTCCGGCCCCACGAGGAACATATACTTCTAACATGCTCCTACAGTTGCGTCCCCCTTATACTCAGTCATGTCTCACACTGGATCCACTGCGTCTTAAAGGAAGCTCTGCCCATGTCTGCCCCCGCTGTAAATCCTCGATACCCATCCACCTAAATCCGCCTCCCGTCACCAAGACTAAATCACGCAAGTCCTATTCAATGGCCCTCATCAATGTCCGCTCGCTCGGCAAACACCGACAGGACATAGCTGACCTGATAGAGGACAAAAAACTAGACATGTTATTTATGACCGAAACCTGGATGGACAATACGTCCGACCCAGACTTGGTGATTGCAGTTCCCAGAGGCTTTACTATCCACAGATTGGATAGACAGCGTAAGAAAGGCGGTGGCATCGCAGTCATATTACGCGACGCATTCACCGTCAGAACTAATATGATCTCGCTACCCCCCTGCGAAGCCCTACAATTCTCTATCAAGTTGACCCCCTCTTATAATTTCAATGGGATCCTCTTGTATCGACCTCCGGGGTCAAGGTCTGGATTTATTTCCGACTTCAGGGCTATCCTGGAATCATCAGCCCTTGATAGCTCCCTCACTGTCCTCGGGGATTTTAATTTTCATCTCGACAAAACCGAGGATAAGGACACCGCTGCCTTTTTAGCGGACATGACAACCTTTGGTCTCCCACTGTTAGTTAAATCACCTACACATGATGGGGGCCATATACTTGATGGCATTTTTTCTAACGTAATAGAGCTACATGTTTCACAAATCCTTCCTACTACTTGGTCAGATCACCATGTAATCCTGGCTTCACTGACTATTCATGATTCTGGGTCCTCCACACTGTCCTCCACCACCCGTAAGTCTTTCCTGGCGTGGAACGATATTGATAGCTCCGGACTGGAAACACTACTGACTAACTCTAATCCGTCGCTATCAGCCGACCCCAACACCGCCACTATGCAATTTAATGATTGGGTGGGTTTTGCGGCCACTTCTTTGGTCCCGGTCAAACAACATTCTCGCAACAGATCTGCTCCGTCGGCCCCCTGGTTTTCTGAGGTCCTAAGAACCCAGAAACAACAGTGCAGAAGCAAAGAGAGACACTGGCGGAAAGATTACTCTGTAGAGGCCAAAACTAAATATAAAGAAACGGTGGCTAAATACAAAACCATGATTACTGAGGCCAAGAAAAATTTCTTTAGCGACAGAATTGAACGCGCCAAAAACTCCAACAAGGAACTATATGAAACCACCAAACAGTTAGCTGGCCATTCCTCCAACTTGACCCCACCTCCATCCCAAACTCGTTGTGATGCCCTTGCTAACTTCTTCTTTAATAAGGTCAATGACATCTACTCTGCTTTTGCCAACAACACCATCACCCCCCCACCCCCCCCAATTCTTCGATCGTTTCCCACACTGGTCCCACTCTCCCTCAGTTTGTTGACATTTCTAGTTCACAGATTGTGGACATAATGTCCTCTATCAGATCGGGATCCGCACTGGACCCATGTCCTTTCAAAGTACTACAACCTGTTATTGCAGTGGTCCTCCCAGCCATTACTTCAATCTGCAACTCCATGTTCAGAACAGGCATCTACCCAGATATCTTAAAAAAGACGCTCATTAAACCATTGTTAAAGAAGCCATATCTTGACATAGAAGACCTAAAAAGTTACCGCCCAATAGCCAGCCTCCCAGCCCTGGCAAAAATAGCCGAAAAGGCACTTAATCTACAACTCTCTGCCTTCATAGAAGAACATCAGCTACTGGATGAATCCCAGTTTGGCTTCCGTCAATTTCATGGGACGGAGACGGCTTTGATTAAAGCCGCGGATGATGTCCGATCCATCCGCGATGCCGGGGGAACAGCAGTCCTAATAATGCTTGATCTGTCGGCTGCCTTCGACACGGTCGATCATGTTATCTTGATCGACCGTGTCGAAAAAATGGGTGTCCAACACACTGCTAAGAAACTTCTGGCCTCCTTCTTAGCTGATAGGACTCAGGTGGTTACAATGGGATCTTTCCGTTCCTCCACCTTGTCTCTGCCATGTGGAGTTCCTCAAGGCTCATCCCTGAGTCCGACACTTTTTAACATCTATGTGTCGGACCTAGCCAACATCATTCGTGCATATGGGATGAGCCTTACCTCCTATGCAGATGACACTCAGCTGGTCCTTGCCATCAAGAATGATGGCCATAAAAGAGCTGTTGATCTCAATCTAGGTATGTTGGCAATTGGGAACTGGATGGCTTCCAATTGCTTTAAATTAAATTCCGATAAGACGGAAGTGGTTATCTTCGGACATCTGACACCGGAATGGTCTTCTCGTTGGTGGCCCTCGTCATTGGGCCCCCCTCCTGAGCCTGTTGGCAAGGTGAGGAATTTGGGAGTCATTTTTGATGACCGCCTCACTTTTCTTCCACATGCCAACCAGATCACCTCTTCCGCCTTTCATAAATTGAGACTCATCAAGGAAATCCTTCCCTTCCTTCCTGACACAGCTGGTAAAACATTGGTAACCTCATTGGTATTGTCCACCCTGGATTATTGTAACGCACTGTTCCTAAATGCACAAGAAAGAGTCTTGAATAAAATGCAAATCATTCAAAACTCAGCGGCCAGACTACTGGAAAGAATTCCCAAATATCAGTCTGCCTCGAATACCATCAGAGATCTACACTGGTTACCTATCAGGAATAGGATAAAGTTTAAAACTCTTTGCATAGTGTACAAGGCCTTGCATAATGAGGGACCAGCTTTTCTTACCAAAAATCTGACCCCTTACTGTCCCTCCAGAACACTACGTTCTTCCAGTCTAAATGATCTTGTGATTCCTCGCACCAAATCTGTCCTATGGGGAGATAGAAGATTTTTGGTGTCAGCCCCTAAGCTTTGGAATACTCTGCCTCACTCGATTAAAATAAGCCCGTCATTGTGGTCTTTTCGTAAACAACTCAAGACCTGGCTTTTTAATCAGTAAACTCTGACTCCTTCTCTTGGGGTAAATATTGCAGATATCTAGCGCCGAGACAACCACGGGCCATTGTTTGCGCTTTAGAAATATCATTAATAAATAAATAAATAAATAAATAAGCACAATAAGGGAACAGAGGTGTGGGAGCATCAGAGAAGAGTAGCGATGTTAAGGAAAAGAGTATAGGGAAAGTACATTTAGTACATCAAACTTACCTTATAAGTAATGTAAACTTAATTACATATTTTCATTAAAATTTATATCTGTAAAAAGACCAGAAAGAATAAGTTAGAATATTTAAAATATATATTTTACAATACAAGAGACAAAGTAGGAGATTAAAAGTCATAAAAGGTTAGTAAGAGATAAAGTAGAAGTGAAGGACTCAGAAAGAAAAACAAAGGAATGGTGAAGGTCAGAGAGAGTTAAAAAGAAATAGAGAGAGAGCAAATTACTAAAAGGATAATGACATGGATACATTCAGTGACAGTGAACAAGAGCAGGAGAGAGAAATAAACTGACCGTGAGTAAGATCCTAATGGAATATGCATTATGAAAACTAAAGGCAGAAAGGGGAGTAAAGAAAGGGGAGTGAGTGACAGAGAAGCAGGAGTGAATAACGGTGGATTAATGACAATGAGGCATGGAAGGTGAGTGAGGGTGAATGTAGGGTTGTAAGACAGTGAGGAGACAATGGGAGTGAAGGTAACAGAGAGGGAGTGAGGGAAGACAAGTGAGAATATGAGAGAACAGAGGTGAGTAAGAGAAAGAGTGACTAAACGGAAGTAAGGTGAGCAAAGGATGGAGAATGACTGAGGGAGCAAAGGAAGGGAAGAAAGGGAAGAAAACTGAAAAAAAAGGGACTGGGAAAAGGTGAGTGCGTGACGAGAGAAAGAAGAAGGGTAGTTAAAGATGATGAATGAGGATAACTGTAGGAATTGAAGTAAGGGAACAAGGGTGAGGGAGGGTGAGTGAAGGAGAGTGAGGTTGATGAAAAAGGGAAAATAAAAAGAGGATGAAAGCAAGTCAGCTTGAGACAAAGGAAGTGAAGGAGTGAGAACATAGAGGTAGTGCAGGAAAGAGTGACAGAAAGGATCTGAGTAAGAGAGCAAAGAAAGGTAAGTAAGGGAGTGTGGGTGAGTTTTAGGGAGTAAGCATGACGGAAGAGGAGTGAGAGAGTGACAGGATCGAGAGACTGAAGCTAAGGGACAGGGAGTGAGGATGTGAGAGGACAGAGGAAGTGAGAGAAGGAGTGAGTGAAGTGTAATAAGGTGAGTGAGAGAAGGGGAATTATTGAGGGAACAAAGAAAGGAAACAAGGGGAAGGGGAGTGAAGTAGAGTGACCGACAGCTGGAAGGTAGTGGATGGGAGAGAGGGAAAGGGCCGTGAAGGAGTGGTTAATGAGAGTAAGTGAGGAAAGTGGAATAAGGGAAGGGAGGTGAGGGAGATTGAAAAAAGGCCAGTGAGGGTGAGTTAAGAGGAGTGATAGAGGGTGGAAATAGGTAAGTGAGCATAAGAGAATGGGAAAAGAATATATATTTAATAATAGAAAATACAAAATAATTTCAACAACATGTTACATGGTTTATTTTTGCTGTTCTCAGAATATATTGAATTTCACTTAAAACAGTGACTTCAATAGTACTCATCATATAACAGCGGGCAAAAAAAACACAATCAAAATGATTGTGTTTAAAAAAACGATACAATCTTTTCTTAAATAATGTAAAATTTTGAAAAAACATATCTAAACTCACTTTTGATCCATTCACTTTTCCACGAGGCCAAATAGTATATGGAAAGTCCTTTTCTTTGGAAATTAGTCCAGAGTATTCTTAGTTTCTCATTTACCCGACTTTCTGAAAGAAAAGCTCCAACATCTTTTACATTATGAAACAAGAGTTTTATTTCCACCTCTAGCTTACTTTTTATAAATATTTTGTATAATACTCACAGCACACACTATATGATATACATATACTATCTCTATGAGAACTACATGTTTTTTATTATCTTCATCACTCTCATTCAGAAAGTAATTTTGAACAGCAAACTAAGTTATATTAATTGCTGCAATCTTCATAGGCCAATTACCTTCCCTAAACTTTCGGTTGTAAGAACACTAGGTAAGAATTCAGAAGGCAAACGTTGTTTGAAAGTCAATTTAGTATCATTACAGTGTTTCCAACCTTTTTGACATTTTAAATAAGCTGTGTAATGTCCTGATGTTGTTGAAGGACCATCATAGTAAATAATTGCTGCAGTTGTAAAGCTTCTTCCTGAAATTGATAATTGAGAAGCCACAAAATTTTTAATTAATGTTGTCAATTTCGTTCCATCAGGTCTACATCGTTGGAACATTAAAATAACATACTGTCCATATCTTTGTAAAAATAAAGTTGATAGCATTGCTGATTTACATTGAGTACAGACCATGCTTTGATTTGCTTGTCTAACTAGATTATTAAATGACACTGATTTGCAGTCTGGTAAAGTCAAATAAAGAAATCTTTCAGTGTCTATTGTAGTACTACTTGAAAAGGAGCAATTGTCGCCGTCATGCTGCCATTTATAAGAAGGGCCAAAAAGATTTTCTACATCTACACCTTCATCTTGCAAAACAACAAGCATATACATTGGAAATTCCTGACAATCTTGCTGAATATTCTGTGAAAATTGATTTAGACCAGAACATATGTCTAAAACATTTCGAATTTCAGAAACACTTTGTATTTTTGTTCTATCACTGCTACATTTTTCAAACACAGAATTCAACAAACAACAAAATGTTTGATCACGATTTTCAGCAATCTGTTCTTGTACAGTTTGGAGAAAAAAAAACATTAACCACTACATTAGCATAGCAGTTGACACCAGAACTATTTTCAAATTGAAATCCAACAACATCTTTAACTGAATCCATTTAGTTTCTGCTTACAATTACTGGTTCATCTAGCTTTTTTCTTTTTGCTACAACTTCACTACAATTTTTCTCATTTCTTCTTTTTCGGCCTCCCGCACGCTTTTCAAATAGAGGATATTGAGGTAAATTTGGAGCATACTCTCTTCTTAACCTATTATATTCTTTTACACAATTTAGATCTGCATTAATCTTTGTCTCATCAAAATCAATCAAGTACAATCCTGATAAAGTTCTGACTCGAGATAAAACAACATATGCCATACCCTCCTTGAACACAGAATTTCCAATATTCACCAAAGCACTATCAACACTTAAACCTTGAGATTTATGAATAGTCACTGCATATGCCAAAGAAACAGGAAACTGTTTTCTGCGGACATATAAATCTTTCACGAGCAAAAATCGGGCAGAACAGCGACTGATTTGTTGTACTTCTTCAATACCATCAAATTTAATTTTTATAAATTCAATTCCATCTCTATTTTGGTAATTTACAAAATCCACAACATGACCCATTGCTCCATTTACTAAATCTCTTTCCACATGTAAATTACGTTATGACAATTTAAAGATGCATCCAGAGTCTTTTCCATACCAGCAGTTTTAGATATTGTCTTCTCTAAAGAATCCAATTTTGAATTCAACTTTTCTGACAAAATAATAGTTGCTCCTTCATGTTCAATTTTATCAATAGCTTCCAGTTTCACAATCTCTTGATTTTCCAACTTTAACATTTTGTTGTTGAAGATTGAACATTCTTGCAGAGTTCGCATCAAGCATATGACAGATTTGTTTTCAGGAATTGTCTTAAAAATATTCTCTGGGAGAATATTTTCATTTGGAAACAAATTTGAAATTAATCGTCCATGTAAAGCTTCTTTGCCATGCTCAATTAGTTTTCCAATTCTTACATCTTGCAGAATATTTTTATAATCTTCATCCTTTGCCTGTCGCATATTTTGAAGCAGTTCTGCATATTTGAAATTTAACCATATGTTAACATTTCCAATGCTTCCTAAGCACTTCCTGGTATCTTCATGCGTAAGCATTTTAAAAACACTGGCTTTCCTTTCACTGGAGTTAGTTGCAGTAGATCTCCAAAAACAATGATGTGTCTGCCTCCAAATAACACATCATAATCTGTTTTAAGAATTTCTTGCATTCTTAAATGCACAAAAGCAAGCATTACATTTGATACCATGGTTACTTCATCAATGATAAGAAGTTTCATTTTCTTTAGGACTCTTGAAACTTCACAACAAGCTTCTCCAGATAGCTTGTGGTATTGTAATTTGTTATCATGCTCCACTGGCAGCATCAATAAGCGATGTAAAGTAATCCCTTTAATGTTGTGTGCTGCCAACCCAGTTGGAGCAGTAACAACACAAGAGAGCGATGACTCCGTTGTTTTCTGCAAATATGTTGCAATCGCTTTAATCAGGAAACTTTTCCCACTTCCTGCTTCTCCACTCACATATAGTCGGACAGGTACAAATGATGTACATGAGCACTCTTTTTTCTCATGAGATAAACCATGCTCAATGTGTTCTGTGACTTCGTCATATATTTGTCTCTGCTCAACGTTTAGTTCTTTTTCCAAATCTTCTAAGTGAACTCCATCCTCCTGAGCTTGTTCCATGGCTCTTTCAACTTCATCCATGGCAATGGCAGCTTCATTTTGAATAATTGGTCCTCCTAGTGGATCCTGACTCAATGAAGCAGAACTCTGACTATCTTGAGAACTGTCTCTAGCAATCTCTGCTGCAATTGTAGCTTCTTGCTGTATTTCCTCGTTCAACATTTGCAGATAATTTGAAAAAACAGGACAGTCTATCGTATCCTTGGTTGCATTGAACGAATCTTCATAAGTAAGAAAATCTCCAAGTAGTTCCTCATCTGTACGCCAAGGCTTAAAGAGTTGAAAAAGAGCTAAGTAATAAAATTTCCTTTTGTCTGGAGAATCACAACTCAATTTTTGATGATTAATCAAATGGCCTTTTCTTTGTTTCACTAGACAGCCTTGACAACAAATTACAGCATATACACCTTTATTGATGTCTACTGTGACGTTCTTTTTAAAAAATATAGGTTTGCAGAACTTCATAGAGACAAACGTTCTCAAGGTGAGTACTTCTATTTGGATAGTATGTATCCAACATGTTTGTCTTCAAAATATCTGTCCTGTCTGTTTCTTTCTCCACCAAATACTCTATTTCTTGTACAGATTTCAAAACTCGGTTTCGTGTTGCAGCAAGACCTAGACTCACCCAAATGATGGTTCTAGATTTGGCATATAGACTTGCTGATGATAACCGATCAGAACATTCATATGCTCCAATTTCTCGATACGACAACATCTTCAAACTGTAACTGTATAATTTCATGCTTAGACTCTTTTCATCTGAAATTTCCTCCCACATTTCCTGCAGTTCCGTCTTTTCTGATTTTGTGATGTAAGACGTCACATATCGAGCCACAGCAATAGAGTTGTCAGCCACATATTGAATATCCATGTTAGCATTAGCATTCCACATGGACAAAATGACTGGGTTGTAGTCATTTATGAATTTGGATTCCTCATTTCTTCTTAGGTTGTATGTATTTTTGGGTGATTTTCTTGTCACAGTATGTCGCAGAGAAGACATAAAATTGTTGACTCTTCCCTTCGTTGTTACTGGACGTGGAAATGCAAAACGACATTTCGTGTAGAACTTGTCCTTGGATTTGTATTTTCGACAACAGTATTTCCCACAACGATGGGTTTGAAAGCGTAAAACTTGATGTCTTAAATTGTTTTCTTCTGTACTTTTCGGAACAGCACATGTAGAATACTGCTCAATGAAACTCAACACTTTCTCATCTGAATCTGTTTCAAATTGTGGTGCATCTTTAATCCATAGCAGCATATGTATATGAGGAGCACCTCTTGCTTGATACTCCTTTCTCCAAAAGAAATCCAACACCTCTCCAAGCGGAGGATTTTTTTGTTTATAATAAATGACATCATAGCTTCAAACCTATGATTGAAATACCTGCATACATTAACTGGATCCAAAGAGCACAGTTCTCCAGGTGTCTTGTATTCAATATTTTCAATGTTTTTATTTGCCTCTCGTAGAAATTCAAGTAAGTCTTCCCAAGCATACTCAGCACAGCTAAGAGTGAGGAACCATGTAGGAGTTCCTAAGTTTCTTAGCATACATTTCAATTCCCCATGACAACGGCACCAATACTCGTTAGTACCACGCTGACATGCCATGAGATTAATTAGCTGAGATTCCAAAACACTGTCTTGCAGTTTCACTTTATCCATAAAATCCCTTCCTGAAACATTTTGTAGATGTATTTCACTTTTCAGTATATGGTTTACTGCAAAGGAAAGTCCAGACAAATCACTCTCAAACAGTAGATGGAACAAATATGGAATGCATTGAAGAAACCTTGGATCTTCTGCATATAATCTTGAACTCCAGTATTCAGATGCAGGAATTTGAACTGGTCGGTCGTCATATCGTCCACCTTCACCTGTTGGAAATAACTGTGGAAAACAACGAGCTTCCAAACTTTCTTCCCATACACTAATGGGACTTCCTTTGGCTTTTTTCATCTGAAACAAGTCAATAGCATTCCCCATTACTTCTTTGGAATGCAATGGATGAACACTATAATGTTCATAAATTTCTTCACTTCTAGAGACACCAACTTTTTCTATTTGCCCAGCAGAGACATCAGTCTCGTCTTGTGCAGTTGATTCCTCTTCTCCCACATACACATTTTTATAGTACTGATTATTTTTTTACCAAATAATACGTTGCCTTTTTGACTTTCCTAACATCCACTAATTCTTGCCAGATTTTCTTACTTTTTGTCGGAACACCATTAACTAGAATAACCAGAGGTTCGTCTCCTACTTTTTCGACACCAATTGTATCAATATTTTTCTTAAAATCTAGAGGCAAATAAACAACTCTTCCCTTTAATCCTCTCTGTAAATATGAAGGAGGCAATTTCCCTGTCTTAGGCTCCATGCGAACAATAGCCTGAAAAGGATGCACACATTGAATCAGAATAGACTCATAGGTATTTAAATCCATCAATTCAGAAGGAATGTCTACCAACTCCATATTATTATGAACAGTTCTAGCAGGCATTCTGTTTTCATTTAATTTATTATAGCAATATTTACAAATACGTCGATCAGAACCCAAATCAAAACAATTTTCAACCAACAAATAAGTTGCAAAATCCTTCCACTCATTACTATTTATCTTTTCGCTTTTTACATGTAAATCAACTAATCTAGTCTGATGCTTATAATGAGTTCGTCGACAACACACACAAGTAAAATTAGGCCTTTCACTTGAATTGACCTTAAACTTTGTAATTTCATTTTCAAATTTTTCTGTACTTAAAATCTCTACATTCTCTTCTACATTACCTTCTATTTCTGTATCAATTTCTGCACTGACCTCTTTTTCACCAAAGTAACAAAACTCAATTTCATCACAAATGTTTTTGACATCTAATTCAGTTTCATGCAAAAGAGCACTGTTTAATTGTTTTAGTTTAAGTGCTGGACTTTTTTCATATTACAACCTTCTCACTAATTTCCTCACTTTATTATGATGCACTGCTAACATCTTAAAATGGTGAAAAACACTCTGACATACTTTTTTTGAAAGACAAGCCAGTGAATGCCCTTGCAAACCTGTTTTTTCTCTCACTCTACAAGGATCTAACTCTTGTAAAATGTTCATTTTTTGTTTCACACTTTTCTGAGTATATGTCCGTAAGAAAGTGCGAAACAAATCAATTGAATCCTGTCGCACACTACAAATACTACTACAATTCCAAGTATACACTGGAGGCTTAGGACATCTCCCTAAAACTTCATCAGCTAACACCTCTTCTGTATTTCTAGGCACAATCTCTTCTTTTTGAACCGGACAACCGTCCTTCACCTCATATGCTCGACCACTGGTGTCAACTGCATGCACCAAATCATTATCCTGAAAGTAACTTTCTTCATTAAAAAATGGCTCGCAACTTGAACTATGCTTCCATTCTCCAGAAAAAACATCACAGAAATTAGTCCGATTAATTACTCTCCTCCACTTACATTTTAATTTGAACACATTGATTACCTTATCGAGTGTACGAATTCTATTCATTACTAAACTAAACAATTTATTTTTCACTTTAAATGCTTCATCCACAATCTTAACTATGGTTTTTTTTCTTGTAAAAAGCGGTCCTTTTTTGATACCTCTTTACATTTTTTTATAAATTAGATATAATTCTGTTATAAAACATTCATCTATGAATTTCAATAAATTGATTTTTCCTTCTTTTGTTATGGAAAATATCATCTCCTTGTACAGGTCTAACATTTTTAGAGGGACATACTGTCTTCTTTCTAATTACAGGTGTTTCATTCTTATTTGCAAACAAACATTTTTTTTATGACATTTCAATAAGCTCCTGAGAAAATGTTTAGTTTGCTTACCAGGAGCATTTTTTTTTCTCTGAAGATTTTATTTTGGTTGGTTCTTGATTTTGTTTTTCCTTAGACCTTAATTTTCTTTTATAAAGTTTTTCACGTCTTTGTTTCGATGGCATTTTTTTTTCTTTGTTTGTATAGATGATTATAATCTGTGGTAAACAAAAAATACCATATTATAGACCACTACAAACATATTACATAGCAATTACAATAAGTAAACAATATAAACACTAGTATACAACAAAAGGCTGATTTACATTACATGTGCTTTGCTTTGTGTCAAAAACGATTTACTAATGAAAGTTATGCCTTGCTTATATATAGGTGGCCTGTTTTTGGCCTGTAGATACAGTGAAATAATATGAGCAGAGACACACATACTGCTTGCAGAGACAGAGATGGTAGATTACATGTAACAATCTGGTCATGTGCCTAAGATCACACTATGAGTCAAGCTTGATTTTAAATGGATCTGGGTGAATAATATGCTTAGTTGATATCTTTAAAAATATGGAAGTACAAGTTTTTTAAAGACATGGTAGATTACATATAACATCCTGGTCATGTGCCTAAAATCACACTGATGGGTGAATTCAGCTTGACTCACAGTGTGATTTTAGGCAGAAGACTAGGATGTTACATGTAATGAGAAATTAATGTTATGTCTTGCTTATATATAGGTGGCCTGTTTTTGGCCTGTAGAGACAGTGAAATATTATAAGCAGAAACACATATACTGCTTGCAGAGACAGATATGGTAGATTACATGTTGCATCCTGGTCGTGTGTATAAGATCGCACTGTGAGTCAAGCTTGATTTTAAATGGATCTGGGGTGAATAATATGCTTAGTTGATGTCTTTAAAAATATGGAAGTACATGTTTTTTAAAGACATGGTAGATTACATGTAACATCGTGGACATGTGCCTAAGATCACACTGATGGGTGAATTAAGCTTCACTCACAGTGTGATATTAGGCACATTAGCAGGATGTTACATGTAATGAGAAATTAATGTTATGTGTTGCTTATATATAGGTGGCCTGTTTTTGGTCTGTAGAGACAGTGAAATAATATGAGCAGAGACACACATACTGCTTGCAGAGACAGACATTGTAGATTACATGTTACATCCTGGTCATGTGCCTAAGATCACACTGTGAGTCAAGCTTGATTTTAAATGGATCTGGGTGAATAATATGCTTAGTTGATGTCTTTAAAAATATGGAAGTACATGTTTTTTAAAGACATGGTAGGTTACATGTAACATCGTGGACATGTGCCTAAGATCACAATGATGGGTGAATTAAGCTTCACTCACAGTGTGATATTAGGTACATGAGCAGGATGTTACATGTAATGAGAAATTAATGTTATGTGTTGCTTATATATAGGTGGCCTGTTTTTGGTCTGTAGAGACAGTGAAATAATATGAGCTGAGACACACATACTGCTTGCAGAGACAGACATGGTAGATTACATGTTACAAGCTGGTCATGTGCCTAAGATCACACTGTGAGTCAAGCTTGATTTTAAATGGATCTGGGTGAATAATATGCTTAGTTGATGTCTTTAAAAATATGGAAGTACATGTTTTTTAAAGACATGGTAGATTACATGTAACATCGTGGACATGTGCCTAAGATCACACTGATGGGTGAATTAAGCTTCACTCACAGTGTGATCTTAGGCACATGAGCAGGATGTTACATGTAATGAGAAAATAATGTTATGTATTGCTTATATTTAGGTGGCATGTTTTTGGTCTGTAGAGACAGTGAAATAATATGAGCAGAGACACACATACTGCTTGCAGAGACAGACATTGTAGATTACATGTTACATCCTGGTCATGTGCCTAAGATCACACTGTGAGTCAAGCTTGATTTTAAATGGATCTGGGTGAATAATATGCTTAGTTGATGTCTTTAAAAATATGGAAGTACATGTTTTTTAAAGACATGGTAGATTACATGTAACATCGTGGACATGTGCCTAAGATCACACTGATGGGTGAATTACGCTTCACTCACAGTATGATATTAGGTACATGAGCAGGATGTTACATGTAATGAGAAATTAATGTTATGTGTTGCTTATATATAGGTGGCCTGTTTTTGGTCTGTAGAGACAGTGAAATAATATGAGCTGAGACACACATACTGCTTGCAGAGACAGAGATGGTAGATTACGTGTAACAATCTGGTCATGTGCCTAAGATCACACTATGAGTCAAGCTTGATTTTAAATGGATCTGGGTGAATAATATGCTTAGTTGATATCTTTAAAAATATGGAAGTACAAGTTTTTTAAAGACATGGTAGATTACATAAAACATCCTTGTCATGTGCCTAAAATCACACTGATGGGTGAATTCAGCTTGACTCACAGTGTGATCTTAGGCAGAAGACCAGGATGTTACATGTAATGAGAAATTAAGGTTATGTTTTGCTTATATATAGGTGGCCTGTTTTTGGCCTGTAGAGACAGTGAAATATTATGAGCAGAAACACATATACTGCTTGCAGAGACAGATATGGTAGATTACATGTTACATCCTGGTCGTGTGTATAAGATCACACTGTGAGTCAAGCTTGATTTTAAATGGATCTGGGGTGAATAATATGCTTAGTTGATGTCTTTAAAAATATGGAAGTACATGTTTTTTAAAGACATGGTATATTACATGTGACATCATGGACATGTGCCTAAGATCACACTGATGGGTGAATTAAGCTTCACTCACAGTGTGATATTAGGCACATTAGCAGGATGTTACATGTAATGGGAAATTAATGTTATGTGTTGCTTATATATAGGTGGCCTGTTTTTGGTCTGTAGAGACAGTGAAATAATATGAGCAGAGACACACATACTGCTTGCAGAGACAGACATTGTAGATTACATGTTACATCCTGGTCATGTGCCTAAGATCACACTGTGAGTCAAGCTTGATTTTAAATGGATCTGGGTGAATAATATGCTTAGTTGATGTCTTTAAAAATATGGAAGTACATGTTTTTTAAAGACATGGTAGATTACATGTAACATCGTGGACATGTGCCTAAGATCACACTGATGGGTGAATTAAGCTTCACTCACAGTGTGATATTAGGTACATGAGCAGGATGTTACATATAATGAGAAATTAATGTTATGTGTTGCTTATATATAGGTGGCCTGTTTTTGGTCTGTAGAGACAGTGAAATAATATGAGCTGAGACACACATACTGCTTGCAGAGACAGACATTGTAGATTACATGTTACATGCTGGTCATGTGCCCATGATCACACTGTGAGTCAAGCGTGATTTTAAATGGATCTGGGTGAATAATATGCTTAGTTGATGTCTTTAAAAATATGGAAGTACATGTTTTTTAAAGACATGGTAGATTACATGTAACATCGTGGACATGTGCCTAAGATCACACTGATGGGTGAATTAAGCTTCACTCACAGTGTGATCTTAGGCACATGAGCAGGATGTTACATGTAATGAGAAATTAATGTTATGTCTTGCTTATATTTAGGTGGCCTGTTTTGGTCTGTAGAGACAGTGAAATAATATGAGCTGAGACACACATACTGCTTGCAGAGACAGACATGGTAGATTACATGTTACTTGCTGGTCATGTGCCTAAGATCACACTGTGAGTCAAGCTTGATTTTAAATGGATCTGGGTGAATAATATGCTTAGCTGATGTCTTTAAAAATATGGAAGTACATGTTTTTTAAAGACATGGTAGATTACATGTAACATCGTGGACATGTGCCTAAGATCACACTGATAGGTGTATTAAGCTTCACTCACAGTATGATATTAGGTACATTAGCAGGATGTTACATGTAATGAGAAATTAATGTTATGTGTTGCTTATATATAGGTGGCCTGTTTTGGTCTGTAGAGACAGTGAAATAATATGAGCTGAGACACACATACTGCTTGCAGAGACAGACATGGTAGATTACATGTTACTTGCTGGTCATGTGCCTAAGATCACACTGTGAGTCAAGCTTGATTTTAAATGGATCTGGGTGAATAATATGCTTAGTTGATGTCTTTAAAAATATGGAAGTACATGTTTTTTAAAGACATGGTAGGTTACATGTAACATCGTGGACATGTGCCTAAGATCACACTGATGGGTGAATTAAGCTTCACTCACAGTGTGATATTAGGTACATGAGCAGGATGTTACATGTAATGAGAAATTAATGTTATGTGTTGCTTATATATAGGTGGCCTGTTTTTGGTCTGTAGAGACAGTGAAATAATATGAGCAGAGACACACATACTGCTTGCAGAGACAGACATTGTAGATTACATGTTACATCCTGGTCATGTGCCTAAGATCACACTGTGAGTCAAGCTTGATTTTAAATGGATCTGGGTGAATAATATGCTTAGTTGATGTCTTTAAAAATATAGAAGTACATGTTTTTTAAAGACATGGTAGATTACATGTAACATCGTGGACACGTGCCTAAGATCACACTGATGGGTGAATTACGCTTCACTCACAGTATGATATTAGGTACATGAGCAGGATGTTACATGTAATGAGAAATTAATGTTATGTGTTGCTTATATATAAGTGGCCTGTTTTTGGTCTGTAGAGACAGTGAAATAATATGAGCTGAGACACACATACTGCTTGCAGAGACAGAGATGGTAGATTACGTGTAACAATCTGGTCATGTGCCTAAGTGCACACTATGAGTCAAGCTTGATTTTAAATGGATATGGGTGAATAATATGCTTAGTTGATATCTTTAAAAATATGGAAGTACAAGTTTTTTAAAGACATGGTAGATTACATAAAACATCCTTGTCATGTGCCTAAAATCACACTGATGGGTAAATTCAGCTTGACTCACAGTGTGATCTTAGGCAGAAGACCAGGATGTTACATGTAATGAGAAATTAAGGTTATGTTTTGCTTATATATAGGTGGCCTGTTTTTGGCCTGTAGAGACAGTGAAATATTATGAGCAGAAACACATATACTGCTTGCAGAGACAGATATGGTAGATTACATGTTACATCCTGGTCGTGTGTATAAGATCACACTGTGAGTCAAGCTTGATTTTAAATGGATCTGGGGTGAATAATATGCTTAGTTGATGTCTTTAAAAATATGGAAGTACATGTTTTTTAAAGACATGGTAGATTACATGTGACATCATGGACATGTGCCTAAAATCACACTGATGGGTGAATTAAGCTTCACTCACAGTGTGATATTAGGCACATTAGCAGGATGTTACATGTAATGGGAAATTAATGTTATGTGTTGCTTATTTATAGGTGGCCTGTTTTTGGTCTGTAGAGACAGTGAAATAATATGAGCAGAGACACACATACTGCTTGCAGAGACAGACATTGTAGATTACATGTTACATCCTGGTCATGTGCCTAAGATCACACTGTGAGTCAAGCTTGATTTTAAATGGATCTGGGTGAATAATATGCTTAGTTGATGTCTTTAAAAATATGGAAGTACATGTTTTTTAAAGACATGGTAGATTACATGTAACATCGTGGACATGTGCCTAAGATCACACTGATGGGTGAATTAAGCTTCACTCACAGTGTGATATTAGGTACATGAGCAGGATGTTACATATAATGAGAAATGAATGTTATGTGTTGCTTATATATAGGTGGCCTGTTTTTGGTCTGTAGAGACAGTGAAATAATATGAGCTGAGACACACATACTGCTTGCAGAGACAGACATGGTAGATTACATGTTACATGCTGGTCATGTGCCTAAGATCACACTGTGAGTCAAGCGTGATTTTAAATGGATCTGGGTGAATAATATGCTTAGTTGATGTCTTTAAAAATATGGAAGTACATGTTTTTTAAAGACATGGTAGATTACATGTAACATCGTGGACATGTGCCTAAGATCACACTGATGGGTGAATTAAGCTTCACTCACAGTGTGATATTAGGCACATGAGCAGGATGTTACATGTAATGAGAAATTAATGTTATGTCTTGCTTATATTTAGGTGGCCTGTTTTGGTCTGTAGAGACAGTGAAATAATATGAGCTGAGACACACATACTGCTTGCAGAGACAGACATGGTAGATTACATGTTAAATGCTGGTCATGTGCCTTAGATCACACTGTGAGTCAAGCTTGATTTTAAATGGATCTGGGTGAATAATATGCTTAGTTGATGTCTTTAAAAATATGGAAGTACATGTTTTTTAAAGACATGGTAGATTACATGTAACATCGTGGACATGTGCCTAAGATCACACTGATGGGTGAATTAAGCTTCACTCACAGTGTGATCATAGGCACATGAGCAGGATGTTACATGTAATGAGAAATTAATGTTATGTCTTGCTTATATTTAGGTGGCTTGTTTTGGTCTGTAGAGACAGTGAAATATTAAGAGCAGAGACACACATACTGCTTGCAGAGACAGACATGGTAGATTACATGTAACATCCTGGTCATGTGGCTGTGTAAGTTTATGTGGATGGATGAATGAATGGATGGGTGGATTTATTTTACTTGGATGCTAGATGAGTGACACTATGGGTTGGATGGATGGATGGCTAGGGGATGGATGGGCGGATGGGACGGGGGTTTGTATACAAACATAGTCAATGGAAGAATGTATCGACGAAAAGGGAAATGTTCAAATGCTCAGTAAATGTTTTTTGAACAATATTTAAGCAGAGCCTGTCTGGCCTGCAGAGTGCATCCAGCACAGCAGGCAGGCTTCCCTAAGCTGAATTCTATGTGCGTACAGACATTCTTCATACATGAGAAGTGCAGGGAAAGTGCGTGGGTGATGTTTGCATATTTTTTGACGAGGGTCTTGCAGTTTTCCTCCCGTGAACATGTGTTTGCGTCTCGCAGAGGGAGCCGGAGCTGTCGGAGGCTGTCCCCATCTGCCTGACCGCCATGACCCAGCCGAGGAGCCCCTTGCAGATGGCGCTGCTGCTCTGCATGCTGATTGCCGGAGTCTGCAAAGAGAGAACCGAGCTGGTCGAGCTCTGAGACAGCGCCGTCCTCAACCTCATTATGGACATCATACAGGACTTGAGAAACTAACACTTGGCCAAGGAAAACGGGGTGCAGTTTTACTCCAAATTCTCTGACTACAAACTGGAAGACAAGGAAGCCCCCGAGTACGGGCACTATCAGGACGAGCAGAGAGTCGGCGAGTCTCCCATTTTCGCTCCTCCCGTTAGTTAGCATCCGCACTATTCTGTTAGTAAAAAGGTGAAACCGGGCAGAGCCCGAGCACACTATTATGACTGGACTTGTTGTGTTGAGAGGTAGGCAGGTCTTGGGTCATGTGGGTGGTCTCTTTGGACTGGGATGAAGTAAGATTGGGGCAAATCTGTAGCACTATATGCTAAAATAGAATTGTATCAAATTTACATATACTCTAAGGAGATCTGTTGTTACCACCTAAAAATGAATATATTATGCGGCACAGTTAGTGCAGTAAATTATCTCAGAAACAAAGTGTTTGGCTACAGATATTGCACAATAACTTCTAAACTATCTATTCGTGTCCATTAGTGCCACCGAGGGTGCTCTGGTCAAAGTATTATAAGTCACAAGGCAAAACGAGCATTGGCCGCACGGCCATAAAAGTAACAGCCGCGAGTATTTTCATCCCACTCAAAGCCCCGGTCTACACGCGCGGTCAGGTTCTTGGCGCACATAGCCTTGGCTGCATCGCACACAGACCTTACTCTGCCGCACACAGAGGAAAATAATTAGAGGGAACATTGGTCTTGTGTAGTGTAGTTCCTATATCCCTAATAGGCTCTGCGCATTGGAATAACATACGCTATAGATTTGACATAGGACTGAGGTCAGTATGTCTCTATCGAGTATATTAAACTTAATTGTGTGTGTTCAATAAATCCTTTTATTGAAACACCCGTCTTTCTATTTCTATGCAACTCTGTAGAAATGAAGCATGCACGACTGACTGGGTGAAACAGTTATCTATTGTTTCCACGACTCTGAAGATATTATTCCGGTTCTAGGGGAAACAAAGGTGTCATGTTTATGCGGTTGTCAAAAACTAATCCCTTCTTGCTTAATCGAGAAAGTTTCTAGTGACCTCTGAGTTTTCTGGCACACACACAATTAAGTTTAATATTCTCGATAGAGACATACTGACCTCAGTCCTATGTCCAATTAGGACTCCTAACTTTAGGACTCCTAAATGCCTTCTGTGAATACCGAAAGTCTTAAAATTAGCATGTTTCTCAGTTTAGGAATAGTAAAGTTAGGACTCCTAACTTTAGGATTCCTAAATTGCAATGATCACATTTTGTTTACACAATATTATCTTAGGACTCCTAACTTTACCACTCCTAAACTGAGAAAAATCCTAATTTTAAGACTTTCGGTATTCACAGAAGGCATTTAGGAATCCTAAAGTTAGGAATCCTAACTTCTGTGAATACCGAAATGAGTAAGTGCCTTCTGTGAATACCAAAATGAGTAAGTGCCTTCTGTGAATATCAAAATGGTAGTAAGTTTAGGATTTTGTCTTCAGTTAGTTCTGTGAATCGACTTCACAGGCTGACATCATCTGGACTCACAACATAAACATCCTCACTGACAACACACAATGAATACTGTCACCCAACACTAGGAACAATTTAATCACTTACATGATCAAATGGGCCACATGGATGAAATCCAACTGCCTCAAACTGGATTTGGGCAAGACTGAAGCGTTGGTCATCGCGAAGGACGCCTCGTCATGGGACTCTATCTGGCGGCCCATAGACCTTGGGCCAATGCTCAAACCTTTCTCACAAGCAAGAAACTTCAGAATCATCATAGACTACAAACTGGACATAGACCCGAAAGTCAATGCAGTAGCCTCATCGTTCGTAAACATCCTACGCATTCTGTTGAAACTCTTCTGCTAACTACCAGACAACAGACAAACTATCATCCAAGCCTCATCACCAGCAGACTAGACTACAGGAAAAAAACTCCCTGTACACAGGGAAACCAACCAGCTCACAATGAGTATGCAGATTGTCTAAAATGCAGCAGCCAGACTTCTAGACACCTCTGCTCTGCCAATCTCTCTCTAGCACACACTCCATGCATACACAAAAGCAGACAAAGGCCTCACACATTCTCATACCTGGCTCCATGTAGCCTGGAACAACCTCCCATAACACATCAGAGCCTCCTCTTCTCTTCTTGGCTTGGTGCACAGAGCTGAAGATCTGGCTCTTCAAGTAAACCCTCTAGGGTTGGCATCATGCACCAGCTACTTCACGCCTAGATACTCTCACAGGTGGCAAGAGGACTATAAAAACACTGATACCATAACATTACAATAATCCATTGAGTTATGACACTGCTGTGATATACGTCCCTTCATCACCTCAGCCTCCTTTAAAGTCCCTGTTGTACTGCATTTTACTAACCTTAATTCTCCAAGCAGTGTTTCCAAATCTGCATAAGCGGCTAGTGTGATTCTACAATATTAATAATTAAAATTCAAATCCATGGTTGTGACGTTCTGACAATGGCAAGAAAAGCATATTGTGGTAAGCAATAGGGCCAAATGTAAAAACTGACAGGCAGGCAGGCAAAAATTGGGTGCAAATTGCACACTGATGTTTTGTGACCTGCCTCTCCTGTTGTGACGCAACCAATGTACTAATAGGTCGCGTCATAAAATGACCATTGGCAGAGGGTTGTAGAATGACTTGCCAATCAAATATTAATTAGGCAGGTTACTATGTGAGATACCCTGTGATGAGCAACCAACACAGGGATGGTGACCTGCAAGAGACTGCAGACCTCGAGTTTGCAATCTGAAATTAGAAACGTTTTTAAGCAGCCAATGTGCCTATAAGGAATAGGTGCGGCTTAGAAACATGCTTCCCATTTGGGGAGACAATGGGGGGGGGGGCGCACGGGTTCAGGCAATAGTCCAGGTCTACCTGCTCTTATCGAGGCCATTGGGCACAATTCCTAAAGGAGAACCTGTCCCACACAAGCCACTGATTCACTTGCAGCCTGATTCATCATTCTCGCGTTTTGCGAGCCCCTAATAGCGATTCATAACGAATCGCTATTAAGGACTTGTAGTAATTGCAATAAATATTGCGATTCCTACATGTTCCTTATTTGCGATTAGCTAATTGCTAATCGCTAATAAGGAATAACTCCCCATGCATTCCTATGGGCCTACAGGCCCATAGGAATGCATGGGGAGTTATTCCTTATTTGCGATTAGCAATTAGCTAATCGCAAATAAGGATGCGACTTCAAGGGTGCAGGGGTGTCCAAAGGACACCCTGTAGCACCCCTGAAATGTAATCTACATTGGTGTTGCGCACACACATGTCCAAAGGACATGTGTGTGTGTAACATGCAACTTAGAAAAATGCATTTAAATGCATTTTTCTAAGTTTTTGCTATTTACCGAGAGGTCTGACCTCTCGGTAAATAGCGGCCCAAAATTGCAATTTCGCAATTTTAAAATGCTTCATGAATTGCATTTAAGGAATCTCAACTAGAGATTCCTTAAATTCAATTCTTCGCAAATGTGCGAATTCTTAAATAGCGATTTTCGCATTTGGGATGATGAATCCCAAATGCAAAAATTGCACTCGCAAAAGGCAAGATTCTGAGAATCTTGCCCTTTGCGAGTGCAATTTAGCTTGATGAATCAGGCGGTTAGTTCCAAGTCGCAAATAGAAGAGGCCACACCATGTATGCACCCCTCCTTAATCAGAATGAGTCTCAAACACCTGTGCGAGTCAAAAACTCTTCAACTTGCAAAATGTGCTTTCTACACAGCCGAGCACCACTTTGTGTTTGCAAAACCTGTGGTTTGTGCATTGCAGGGTTTGCAACATAAAATGGTCTCATCATCCAGCTCAATGTGTGGTTATTACAAACCATCAGCAACACTTGCACGAAGCCTGTATTGCCCATGCTTTTCCTCCCTTTGTACACCTACAAAATATCAAAGGTCCGCACCAGCTGCTTTTGTACATACATGAACAATCCATGCACAATCCATGCACAAATTAGTATTAGCTAGTCTTCTGGTAGCTGTATGTTGTGAGAGCCAGGCCCCAGCATCCTGTTAAGTTACCTCAACAGTTAAGTGCATTAATATCAACAAAGTTCCTACACATTACTACACATCACTTTCACCCATAACTCTCGAATTTTGCATCATATAAGGGCAATGGAGAGAGCCTGATGCAATCGTTGAACATTGTTTCTTGGCCAAATAACACGTGCTCATATCCTGCATCCACACAGGACTAACTCGCTGCTTATTCAAAAGATGATGATCACAAGACAACGGTATCCGTAATAAACAGCCCATAACAAAGCAGCCTTTCAATAATAATGCAATTTCCCCTGATTCTGTGTGAATGCTTATTTGAATGCGCTGATCCTATTTTAGGAGTTTGTAAACTTTCACCTTGTCCTGATTGGGACTTCGACTTATTTGGTGTTTGGCATTTGGAAAGGGCCTCTCAAATACTAAGGGGCTTATTTACAAGGCCCTTGTGCCACTTTTGCGTCATTTTTAACATGGGAAAAGTAACTCAAAAGTGGCGCAAGGGGCTTCTAAATCTGCCCCTAAATTTATAAGAAATGTATACGTGCTTTACTACCGTAATGCAATCACAAAACTTTGAAAAATGACCAACTCCCGAGTTGGGGTGGTAATGAATTCTCAAAATGGACGGATTCCTTAGGGACCTCTTTCATTTAAGAATATTACAAAAAGTTTGTTTGGGAACATTTTTGTTGTAAGCGCAGCCCAGGTTTCCAGTGCAAAGCACTGGCACTTAATTGGTTTCTGGTGACCTGCAGGGGCACTTCAATGTCATCACCACTCTTATGACACTCTGCCACATGGTGGCGCTGCTCATCTAATTTAGAGATGAGCAGTACAACTGTTGTTTATGAATACAATATACATTAAAAATACAAATACCTGCCTCCTCGGCCATTCCTTTGTACCTGGAATGATCTAAACTGTCGCACTTGCAGGCGAGAGAGATGGTTAGTAGTTGTTTTGGTACCGTCATTGGCAGCGATGTCAGGGGAAGCTGCAGTGGCCTCCGGGTCCGAGACCTGACACTTATTATTTTACAAATTAAGCACTTCCCATTTCCTTTATATGTAATAGGCTGCATTTAAAGAGAACAATATCTTTATTGAAAGGGAATCACAGACATGGTGTTCTGCTGACACGAGCATGCAGCCATGCCTGTGACCGCCTCCAATCGGAGTGAGTTATGGTTTGCGACCTAACCGTTTAATATTCATTATCCACGGCAGATTGCAATCCACTGTGAATTGGAATTTTACAAACCTACTTGTCAGTAGATAGGCCGGTGGTAAAATTCTTTACTGGTTGCAAAACTAAATCACGAGCAGATTATTGTGACTATGTTCTTTGCACATCCGACACACTGTCCTTCTCATTGTTGCACACAAATTTAGGACAGTATATGTAGCTTTGTGAAAAGAGAGCAAAGATGAGATCAGCATGGAAAGCAAGTATCACGAACCATGGGGCATATTATCAACAGCCAGCGATAACGCTTAGCAATAGATTTTTTATAGCAGGCTATCGCAGGAAAATAATCGCCATGCTAGCGCTGTATCAACCACGCATAGCGCAATGGCGATAATTATTCCTGCGATAACGGTGTTTTTCATGGAACATTGGTGGTTTTCCAGCATTGTTCCATGGAAAACGGGGATAACCTTGCTGATACGACCCTGTGGTCGTATCAGCATAATCCATCCCCTATGTTGTGAATAAGTAAGTCAGGATTTTAGCAGTCGTTAGTTTTTGGCGAAAACCACGGTTTTTGCCAAAAACTAACGTCTGTTAAAATCCTGAGGGCCACCTTGTAAATATTGCGATGTGCATTTCGTGATAATTTACAAGGTAGTCCGTCAGGGGTACGTCCTGTGACACCCATTTTGCATCTGATTGAAGATGTTAAGCGAGAGGCATCTGCAAAACGGCTTCTAACATGCGCTAATACATGTTAGCACCGGCTTGCAAATAGTGCCGGGGTTCCCAAAGTGTGCGCCGCGGCACCCCGGTGCGCCGTGATAAGAAGCCAGGGGCGCCGCGGCGCCACCCAAGATGTGCTCCTTTGTACTGAACGTGATCCCAGCCCTCGACCTCTGCATTTAAATGGCTCAATTAAGAGCTCTGTGAGGTTATGGAGAGTGCTGTGGACATCTTGACAGTGCACCCGAGTAATAAAGCAAGCTTTACATGGAAGGGTTTAGAAGCCTAAAAGAAGGCGAACCAGTTGAATTTACCTTCAAGAAATCTTCCAAAGGCCTTGCATCAATACCGGTAATGGGCCCCGGTGGCAACCCTTGCTCAGGAAGCGAGCAAGGGCCAAAAGGGAAGATCGTACAGAAACGAAAGCCAAAGGGAGACAGGTAAAGCTCTCTCTTTTCCATTTCCACAGTGATTTAATTAGATATTGGTTTCCCGTTGGAGAGTATATTTCTTTTGTTAGGAGAGCATAAATGTTCATCTTTATCTATCCCGTGTTGCAAGTGGTTGTAATCCTTTTTTTAAACAGTTCCGTAATAACTTTATTTAGCGTTTTGATAATGTAACTTTGCTTACATTTTGTAAAATTTCTGACAGAATGCAGTCTAAAAGCAGTTTGTATTGAAAACAGTTGTGGCCCATTGTGCTCGTGCTCTTAAACATGCATGCGCATTTAAAATAATCAGTGTTTACCACAAAACGCTGTCACCTATGTATGGGACTTCTTGTGTGCCAGTTACCTATAAAATGGTTTTGGAAATCGCATTGCCTGGGATCACTGAGGCAGCAAACTACATTTCTCTGTGTTCGTTAATATCGTGGTTTTGCAGGAATTAGGAGACATTTAATATCTTTCTTATTTCTGGCCTAGTAATGATTTTTATTTTTAACTTGAAAAACCAATGCATGTGAGAAAGCATCAGACATTGACCCTGTCGCCCCTGGTTGGTATTTGGAGGTGGAATAACATTTAACACATGTAACTTTGCTCCAGTAACTCATGTAACTTGTAACTATGCTTTGAAACAATGTTCGTCCTCATGTAAAGCGCTCTGATACCTCCGGGCCTAGCCAGCGCTATATAAAATTTTCAAATAAATAAAATAAAATAAAAAAAACTGTAGCAGCGGCGAAATGGCTAAAACTGCAGCTGCCTAAAGGAAGAGATAGATAAAATGCTGTATCCCATAAAATGTGCAGACTTTGTCTCCTCGACTTATGAAACACGATTAATTGAACGCGTGTGTTCCCAAGATTGCACATCTGACCCAGCGCGATCAGATAGGTTTTCCTTGGGCACACGTGTTTGTCTCTGAAATGAAAAGTTACATGAATTCGTAAGATGTGACCATTGTGTATTTTTGTGTGCAATTTCACAAAACGGGACAAGACGCAAACGAGTATCGCTTTGCATATATCACAAGGTTGCTAGGGATTAAGTGTGCTTCATGAGTCAGTGAAACGTTATTGCAATTAAAACCAAGCAGAAAAATCACTACATTAAGATACATATCAGAACGTACACCCTTTGGCTTTATTTTTATTTAATGCGATTTTATATAGCGCAAACATTACCAGAAGGTGTCAGAGCGCTTTACATATGAACCAGTTGCGATACATAAGGTTTTAGGATTACATGCGTCACATAAAAGATACAAGCAGAAAAAAATTGCAAATGTACAAGTTATAAAGTCACACAGGAAAGAGATATAAAGATAAATAAATTGCAAATGTACAAGTAGTAAAGTCACACAGGGAAGAGGCAAATATAAAAAATTGCAAATGTACAGGTTGTAAAGTCACTCAAGGAAGAGATACAAATGGATAAGCTCTAAGAGTGACATAGGAATGGTAGAGTACAAAGGTCTACTGCAGTGGTTCCCAAAGTGTGCGCCGCGGCACCCCGGTGCGCCAGAAAAAAAATGGTGGGGAGCCACGGCCAACTGCCAATTAGGTCAAGGGAGCCACCGGTCAAAAAAGTTTGGGAACCACTGAAATAGAGCGATAAACTTATCTCCGCTTTTTTGGCTTTTAGAGCGAAAAAAAGAGGAGATAAGGCCCTTGTTAATTTGCCCCGAAGTAAGCAAAACCCTGAAATGTTGAATTCACATTTGTGTTTTTTCGGTGGCAGAGAGCAAGCTTCCATCCAAGAAAGAAACAATACCGCTCCAGTAGATGGAATTGGCCTCTACTGCTTGTGGAGTCAATTTCCAGGTACGAGTAAAACATACATACGGCAAAGCCGGAAGAAAATGATTTTCCAACCGAGGCGGGAAGTGAAACAACTGTTATTTGCCCACCCATTCATTACACAGTCACCCCAGACAGCCAGGCCTCTCAGATAGAAAGACTGCACGTGGAAAATAGGAGATAATTACTCCTGTCTCCCTTTTTTTCAATTCTCCCTGCAGCTTTGCAAACTCTCATTCATGATTTGCCCCGGTAACTAAAGCACTGAAGACCATGATCCTACTTTCCACATTTCCCCATAAAACACACAAGCAAATGTTTGCAACCTTTGCTGTGCGCCTGGTGCATTTATTTGGGCATTAAATAGGGCGCTGCAGCTATGTGCTCTACCCCTCCTGTAACCTTGAAGAGTGAGAGCAAACAGCGCCCATGCAAGATGAGGGACATTCCTGCCACGTAGATGAGGGGATCTTGCCTTGCATACATACATTGCATGTTACTGGAGTAGGCACGTGGGCGAGTGTATTCCATACATGCTGAATTGGTGAATTTGTTGAAACACTGTACAATCAGTATTTCTCGCCCCTGTGTCTCATAGTAGAGGGCTAAGAGACCCCGAAGGAACCATTTCATGAGGGTGCATCCACAGTCTGCAATCTGTTGGGATGTTTATGTCAGTCCTGGCGGAGGGGAGCCCTTCACACCAAGCCCTGACGCAGATTCTGCAGGCAGAATTATTGGCTTGTGCAGTTTATAACTGCAGTAAGCCTGAATGGGCCTTCATGGCCCTCCTCCAGGTCTGAGACATTTGCAAAGAAATGCACAGACATAAACAGCAGGCCCTTGGCCTTCGTATGTCTGTGCTGTACTCTCTCCAGGACATGGCAACTGATTACGACACACACACACCCTAACATGCCTCTTGCACCTCTAGTAAAACAACACAGAAGAATTTAAACGCAATAAGTTTAACGTGCATATAAATTGAGTATTACAACAAAACAGTTATGAAAATTAATAATGAAAATGGTTTCACTGACAAAATAGTGCATTTCCTAATGATGAGCTTTAGCATCTCTATTGCTACATGAGAATAGAAAGTGGTGCAAAATTAATACGCAATGACTTACATGAATTATATTTTCAGTATTAATACTTGACATCATTAGGATCATTAATCTATGAAAACTATTTTAGTAAAATGATTTTTATGAATAATTTACATGTATGTACTTTGAAAATTGTGGTAGTAGGCCACATTTTGGTTTAGACATTTATAGACAATAATTACTGACAATGTTACAATTATTTCTCTATACTAGATGCTTGATTTATATTATTAGGTTTGAATCTAACTGTGAGTTTATTTTCCTAAATAATAAGTGTTAACTTTAAATGCATCGAATTTCCTTTTCCCCCAAGCTGCATGATTTCATAGTTTAGTGTAGTGAACTTTGCTACATTTCCTCAAATGTTGCTTTATTTGCTCTGTGTATGCAACATTCTTTAATCAACATGCCAGTATTCATTGTGAGTGAATTGGTGAGAACTCAACTTCTTGCCTAAACCCATGAAGAGTCACAAAGTATATAGGGGCTTAATTACAAGTCCCCTGCACCACTGGTGCATCACGCTGCTTGATTCACTGGCAGCGCAAACTGCCGTGTGATATTTACAATGACACGATAAGACTATAGCTGCAGGGAAAGAGAGCTCTTAGTGAGATTATTGGCCAGGGGGATAAAGATTAAAAATCCTCAGACAGATCCCGGTATCCCTTTATTGGTGGTTCTGTCAGGGATATTAAAAATGAATGAAAAGGGTCAATTGAAGTGTTATGGTCCTATGACCCTAGTACCAACATGTTTCAGTCCAGTGAAGGCCGTGTAGGTCCCGGACTTTCTTCAGGGCTGAGAAGCAAATCCCCCCTGGAAGAAGCAGGTGAAAGAAAGCCCATATCCTGCTAGTAAATAAGGGCAGATAGCTGCTCCTTACATCCAAGCACACAGATCATTAATCTGATAATAGGTTATTTGTTTCCATCTGTGAAGACAAAAGAGAAGAGAAAAGAGAAGACACAGCAAAATAATCATAGTGCATCATTGTAGAACTGACACGTAGCTTCCCAATTGTGCATGTGCTTGCCAATGCGCCTGAGTAAATGAGCCAGGTGAGCGTGCAATACACAACAATAAACACACCATTTGATATGTGACAATATTATTCCTTATCTTTATCACACCCTGCTAGGTGGCAAAATATCGTGTGGTGACATAACTCGCATCCTGTTGCTATCCACGTACATGTGTGTGCTCAATCTCTGTGCAATAACCTTGTGTCACTCACATTAAACAGCACAAAGCTGCTATCAAACGTCGTGGTTAAACATACACTCCCACCATTCATCCGTAGTATTACATCTTACCCCTAGTTGGGAGGGGAATTACATCACTGGGGACCTCCAGAGGTATGGGGTAGCCCTTTAGTTGCACTCTGTTTTGTACAACAGATGCCAAAAGAGGTGGGCAGCATGCCCAGCGGGAGGGAAGAAAAATAAACCGGCATCAGTGGAAAGCCGAAATAGCAGTGGAACTAGTTGTTACAGCACGTACCTATTTTTGGTGGTAAAAGCGTGTCATTTTACTTACTGCATCAAGGGTCCTGCCCCACAGCATAACCTAGTAGGCTTTACGTGTGCTTGTAAATATCGCCCCTTTTCACGCAACACTTTGAGTGTTAGGTGCATGACATGGGTGTTACTGTGCGTGTTCCTAAGCAACACCAATGTCCACTGATGCATTTCCAGATTTACGAGGAATCGTAGACCTGAAATGCGTCAGAATGCTATGCCACCCCAGGGGAGGCGTACCGAGGAACAACGAGGAGAAATGTTTTGCATTTCGCCAAATTTTTTTCCTCTTTGAATGCAGGCTGCATTCTACAGCACACATTGGAAGAGGAAATAACCTCAATTGATAGTTTTTGTGCAGGATGGTTTCCCATACTGCACAAAAACAATCTCCCCACGACGCAGGCATCCTTGCACCATGGTGCAAATGTGCCTGCACCGGCGCATTGTAGAAGTTTCTGCGCCAGTGCAAGGAAAAGCACAGAGATGCAACATATTGTTGTAATTATGTTGCATCCCTGTGCTTCGAAACAAACACAACTCGGCGCAGCAAAATGACTTGTGGCACCATGCTGCGTTAGTTTCTCGTAAATAGGGCCCATGGCTCTTTGTCAACTAACCTGTGAGAACTAAATGGACAGCCGTTTCTCAAGAGCAGCATTGGAAACTATGCTGGAGTATCACATTTGTACCTGGTGAACGGAAAAATGGTCACATTATGATCAGACCAATGCAAGGCGACAACTGCTGTCACATATAGCCGATTTCAAGTATAAAAGGTGACTCTCCAAAGGAGGAGGGTGGCCACTCCTTGCTTTTACTTTTGGTGTCTTCTTCTACCACTTCTGCTGATGCTGCTGGCTCTTACATTGACTTGAATCCTTCTTTGCTGACAGCCTATTCAGTTACCTATCTATGCCCCATGCCATTTTCCCTTTGCTAATGAACTTGCCTGTAGGATGATTTGGAGCAGTCCAGTGAGAGACTAGACCTGACCGTTTCTGATTTTAGCTCAATTACCCTTTGCCCATGTCCATAGGCTTTTTCTTAGTGAACTTTTCTTGATCCCTTTGCCTTCTGAGAGAACTTTTTGAACCATCCTCCTGCCTTTGTTGGTGATAGGAATCTGTAACCTTAACCATCCTCTTTATGATTAGAATCTTTTGACTAAATGTGTGGTAATATACTGCATGCTCTAAGGCTTATGGCTGAACTGCTTAAAATGTTACTTATATGCATTGATTTTGAACCATTACTACAAGAACCAAATTTACCAAGTTGACTGAGTCTTGTCATTGAGTCTTAATGTTCTTTCCATTGAACTAGCGCTAATGAGATATTGATTTCTAAATGAGTGACAGGGAGAGTCATAGATTATTTTCATAAAGTCAGGTTCAGCTTTTTTTTTTCAGTGTAACAACTGCAGAACTTTTCTTCTCTTCCAATTGTGATACTTTATTTTTATGGCTATGAGGGGAGTGTATTTGAACCTCATCTCTAACTTGTGAGTTGGTTACCAATTAATGGTCCTTATAGGGTGGCCAACGAGATTGGACATCCTGATATTCCACCCCTCACTACTACGAAGAAAGATCCATCAGAGAGCCATTGCCTCTGTGGTAAAGTAAATGTAAATGTGGGTGTACTTGTAAAGCGCACTGCGACTCCAAGGAGTATCCTGGCGCTGAAGACCGCTGGGGAACCCGTCCTGGTTTTCCCTGTGAGATGGTCCCTTTCTGGGTATCTCCAAGGTGAAACCAGGCATCCCCGGCGTCTGTGGGGGGCCGTTGTAGAGATGTGGCAAGCTTAATGCCCGGAGTTGTCGAGTGTGTTCCCTGGTTAGAGTAGGCACCGAGGCGAGAATGATCAAGTCTGTTTTGACCCTGGTCCACGACCCTGTGTAGTGACGAAAATTGTCATATCGTTTAAGGGTCCAGTGCAGTTAGTGAAGAAGAGACAAAATGTTTCCACAGGTTCAGGCCCTTCATGCCCTCCACCACGTCTGAGACATTTGAAAAGAAATACACAGAAATAAAAAGCAGGCCAACAACTTCCCTATGTCTGTGGTGTACCTCTCCAGGACATTTGTTAACTTGGAGAGTTTGCGTTTTTTCTGGAGACCATTCTGGAATGTCTCTGCTGTGGGTGCAGTCGGTCATAAATTTTGTGGATCCCTGCCTTCTTGTTAATTCAGGCCCACGTTTTCAGATCCCAAGTTTTCACTTTTTGTCAGAAAAGCAAAAGTTGCAATGACACATGATTCCCCCCTGTTAAGATCAAAAACACAAATAACCAGGAGGCCAGTTTCAATTAAGCCCATAGTAAACACAGACTTGCCTTAGAGTTAAGTTTCACTTTGCCCCACTAAAGAACGAATTGTCCGGATGTCACACTTTCCAAATAACGCAAATATTGTCTAGAAGACGGTTTCTACTATTCCCAAAGCAATCCACATTGCCATGATAGTTTCCTTATTGCGTCAATAGTGGTTTACACTGTGCTACCATGTAGTAAAAAGACCCCACCCCCCCAAATTAAGATCCAACTCTGATCCAATCTTGACCTGTTTAGATGATACACTAAGCTAAGCACACAAACACACAGGAATGCGACTGCACCAAGCCCCCATGCACATGGATAAACACACTCACCTGCACACAAGCACCAACCACGGAGACACATGTACCCTCTCAGTGGTGGAAACAGAATCTCCTACACTGGGGAACACACACCCCAGAGGAATTAAAAAACTTACAAGACACTAACCCCACACATACATATCCAGGCAAAGAGGTATTGTAGATAGAGCACAGACCCACAAGAGGGTAGACACTTACTAACACAAACATGTACCCAATCATAAATGGATACCCATCCAGGCACAGAGGATCATGTAAAATGGCAGACACCTAGAAACACAGAAACAAACCAACATCAAAAGCCACAAACACATACACATGTATAAATATGTCCTACCCTTCACTCCTAACTCACCTTCTTGCATCATTTGTCAGCAAGTGAGGACTCATCCATGAAGGGGTCAAGCTCAAAGAATAACTATCCTGAACCTCTGAGACGGGGGCGTCAGGCATTAATACCAAGCTGTGCCAGTCCCAGAAGGAATCAATTTGCCTAACCCAATTCCGTATATATACCTGCAGTAAAGGGGGGCAATACAGTTGTGATTTAATTGAGGTTTAATTCCACTCCCATGCTGAGAGTTTGAAGCCAGGGAAGCCCTTCAGTGACTGGCTAGGTTTTGCCCCAGAGATGGGAATTCAAGTTAGCCCAAAGGAAGGTTATGGCTCCTTAATTAGTTTTGATATTTGAGATTTACAGTGCTTGGTGGAAAATAGTGCATAAAGGAAGGAAGGGGCTTACTGTATAAAGAGACAATGTGCATCACATACCAAAGCCTTTGATAAAAGCCCTTCCATTTATGTGCATCAATCAATCCGTTATTTATAAAGCACTGCAAATCAAGGCGTGGCTTCTAACTGCTGCAAGGTGGTTTGTTCATTCGAGCAGCCAGGTCTTGAGCCCTTTCCTGAATTGCTGGACCGATGGGGTGGTCCTGAGGTACGGGGAACGGTTGTTCCAGGCTTTGGCTCCAGGTGCAAAAAAGAGCATCCTTCTCTGTTGGTTAGGCGGATCCACGGGGAGTCTGTGAAGAAGAGGGAGGCAGATCATAGGTGCCTGGTCAATTGGCGGAAAATCATGCATTTATTGATGTATGCTGGTCCTTCATGGTGCAGGGGTTTTTATGCATGGGTCAGCATCTTGAACTGGCATATCTTCTGGACGGGGAGCCAGTGTAGCTTCTTGAGGTGGGGTGTGATAACATGTGTATTTGTAAAGCACATGTTCACCCCCCAAGGGATATCTTGGTGCTGAATAACAGATGTTTATTGTTACCCAATTCAATGGTACTCACTTTATCGACCTCAGAAGGATGAAATGTAAGTGAACACTCCAGCATTGAACCTGTGACCATGAGGTTGAACACAGGCCCCCACAGTGAATGAATTAGTGCGCTAACCCACCAGGCCCTGTGGGTCTTTCTGGGGCGGTCGAAGATGAGTATTTCCACTGAGTTTTGTGTTGTCTGTATTCTCTTCAGAAGGCATGCAGTGATTCCTGCATTGAGTGTGTCCCCATAGTCTAGCCTGCGTGACGGTGCTTCTGGTATTGACTGGAAACCATCTGAAGATCTTGCAGAGCAGGAGTAGAGTGTGGAAGCTGGCAGATAAGACTGCCCATACCTGTCTCTTCATAGATAGCTTGCTGTCCAGGAGTATGCAGAATGCCATAAATACTACTAGTGTGTGCATGCTTGATCATTGAGGATGGTGCATCATCCCTCTCCTGCCTCTACATCTATGTTTGCCCCCTGGCACAGCTTCTGGAGCATCATGAAGTAAACTTCCAAATGAATGCAGATGACAGGCAAAGTAATTTCCAGTTAGACTAATACCCAAACAACTCCACCAATATCACCACATGCCAAAACCACGTTCTCCATGGGATGAAAAAGAGCTTCCTGTATGAATTGAACCAAAAATGAGATGCTCACCTTGAGAGAAACTGAACCTGTCTCACTGCCCTTTGACTGCCACCAGGTATTGACGCCCACTACTTAAAGTAAATCATCAAGTGGAGGATAGTTCTGATTGGACTACTTAACATCAACTATAGTGGCCTTCCTAAATAACTCGTTACAAAGACTATAAAACCAGACAGGCAGACAGTGCCTCAGCCTTCATAAATGGCACCTCATCAAGCCTGCTCTGAAATCTCTTCGCTGGCTTCCAGTCTCAACCAGGATCAGAATCCAGGTTCTGGGAAAAAGTTCCCAAATACCTGCAGAAACTAGATCCACGATACACCTGAGCGAGATAGTTCTGCTCATTGGATGCAACTTGATTTATAAGTGCTAGTTCAAAATGATAACACTAAGGGGCTTATTTACAAGAAAGTGCCGCAGCGTGACACCGCAAGGCCTTTTGCTGCGCCACGCAACAGCACTTTCAAAACACAGGAATATGTCATATTTACAACAATATGAAGCATCCCTGTGCATTCCCTGCACTGGTGCAGGCACCACACGGGAACCCTTGCTGCCATGGTGCAAGGGTGCTTGCATTGTGGGGAGATTTGTCTGTGCAGGAAGGGATACCTGCATAAAAAATAACAAAAAATAATAAAAAGAGGCGATTTCCTTTTCCCATGTGTGCTGCATAATGAATGCAGCACCCCTAGAAAGAAGAAAAAACTATGAGAAATGTAAACATCCCTGTCTGCTTTCTACAATGTTGATATGTTCTGATACATGCACATTTATGTGTGGGGACAGCAAGCACCCCGTATCTTTTGCTGAAGAGCATGGCTGGCAAAATGTGCTAATAAAACACCCACCCACACAACAATGAGCACCAGGCTCAGCAATAGCTTTGTTTGCTCACTACTAAGGTGTGAGAGAGCAGCAGGACTGCCCTGTCACCTGGTAGCACCAACCACTATCTGGAGAGCAGCAGTGTTTAGAATCAACATCATGCACAGTCATGTGGCAGAGTCCTGAGCTGTAAACCCCCATCCATAAGCATCCCTGTCCAACCAATACAAATTCCTGCATGACCTTACTTTACAAAATTGGCAAAGACACTAACCTAAACATCATCCCTTCCTCCAGTCAGAATTTACAGAAGATGCCTTTCCTGCTAACCTGAGAAACAGGTTGCTATCCTAAAGCCTGGATTCTCTTACAAAAATACATCAACTGATCCTTCTCTTATACCTTTATCGGGCCAGTTTTAAAGTAAGATAAATCTGCCCACTTCCGACAATAAGCCCGCCTTTAACACAAAACTCTTCTTTCTTTCATGGCCATTCACATGGGGCAAAAAGGATACTCACAAAGCTGGTCCCCTTTGTTGAAAGGAAGAACCCAGTGAATGCAATTGGAAACATTAACTCTCCCCAACATTTTTGCTGAAATGTGGAGTCTGTCAAGGCTCTACACTCTCCCTAGCCATTTGCAGCAACAGCATTATACATCTAGTATCAGTATTATTGAGAGAAGTTGGCGTGGCTGTATTTCAAATTCAAATGAAAAACTATTAGAGTTCAAAATGTCTTCCAGTCCAAGCCTAAAAGTTTGATGTCTACTTTCTCACTGAAATGAAAACCAAACATAACAGAATTTTTCCTCTTCAACGGCAAGACATAATAAGGAATGGAACGATTTTTGGGCCCTGCAAATCCCTAGGTATCATGCAGTCATCTACAACACTAGTGTTCAGTATTAATGCTAATCCCAGTATGCAAGATCACAAATCTAGAATTATAAAACTTATTTAATGGGCTTCTCCCCATACCCTTCCTACACCAGTAGCCACAGCATTATTTGAAGTGTTTTGTTCCTTAACACTCAAACTCCTAGGTGTTATATGCAGATAATTAGTTATGATACTATGCATATGATATGCTGCAGGAATTGCACACTGCACATATTTTGCTAAAATCATAGCACTGTTTTATGAAAGCATCTCTTTATTCGTTTGCATCCATACTTCTTTCATACCAATTAGGGAAATATAATCAACCATTGTCTTTGTGTTTCCTGCTATAGCCTCTTTTCAAACCGTGCTTGATTCAAGGCCCCACATTGCCATTTGACTAATCAGGTTACAGTTTACCAACCCTTATTAGTCCATCTAATCATCTCAAGTGAAAGGGAGGTGCGTTGCAGAGAGAGGAGCAGGGGAGGGAACAGGAGAGCATATGACGATAGAAAAGATCAAATGAAGAAATCATGAACTGTGGAGATGGCCTCATGCATCCTCCAGCTGGAAAGAAAGTGGCCCATTACCAGAGACTACTTGGCAGAATATGTTTGGGAAGGAAGAGGAAACTGGGGCTGGTTTGCATACTTTGTCAGATGGTAAGAAAGTTCAGAGAAGTTCATAAATAGAAAGAGAACAGAGCTCTGACAATTTGCAAAGTTTACTCAGGTGTTCAATAGAGATTTCTTTCCGTGAAATTATGCTTGTTTCAATGATGACCAGGTAAAATTAATTTAATTGCTTATTCTTTTATATTCGTTCTACAGTTCATCTTCTACAAGTGCAGTGTAGCAGCACATTATCTATGTAGTGAATAAAAACATGACACTTTGGGGCACATTAGTATGTAGGGTGGATTGCCACCCTACATCCTAGCCTGCCTGCCACCCATTTTCCCCCCGCCATATTAGTATGGCGGGGGGGGGGACCACAGCGGACGGGAAGACCGTCTGCCGCTTTTCCGCCCGGTTGATTGGGTTTCTTACGGTGGCGAAATTGGTTGCCGTTGCACTCAAGACGGTGTATACACTGTTAAGTAACAAAAAGCAATCCACAATTAACAAAATGACAGAATTATCAAAACAAAAGAACTCTCGATAGGTAAATCTTGGAGTCTTTAATGTTGCATACAGCCAGCCGACACGTGTTTCATCGCACTCGCGATTCCTCAGGGCTAATTGGCTGTGTTCCAGTCAGAAGGTCGCTCAGCTGGTGATATTTCCAACCCAGCCGGGCTCTTGACCGCAAATACCCAATCCGAGTATCCAATATGAAATCAATTATTATGTCAGTAGTTTCCCGCTTGAAGATCAAGTGTGTTATTATATTTCCCTCTTTATTAGTTGCCCACGGCGAGTCGAGTAATGCTCTTTTGGTAAGAAGTAGACTGTTATTGCCGTGATTGCGTCCGAAGTATAGGCGCTTCCAGCTCGTTCAAGCGGAGACGTGGCGTGTAATGCGTCCGGATCCGTGTTCCTGTAGGTGGCGGTGTCTGATAGACACCGCCATCCATATCGGGATGCAGGCGGGAGGGAGCCTTTCCGTGGCGGTGTGCCGCCACAGAAAGGCATACGGTTTTTGAGTTTGGGGGCCTGTTTCAGGCCCCCAGGATGTTGGGGGTTAGTGGGGGGCACATGGGGGGTACCTATGGTATCCCCCTTCATGTGCATGCACAACATGGCAGGCACCGCGCAGTGCCTGCCACATTGTGCATGCACATGCACAACATGCATTTTTGACATTGCGCAGCACCTCCCGCTGCAATGTTAAAAATGCAGGATGCGCCCGCCAGTGTGGCGGACGCATCCTAATGTCACTCACGAGACCCCCGCACATATGGCGGGGGGTCCCTTTTACCTTGAGGATGGCGGGCGGACAAAGTCTGCCCGCCATCCTAATGATGCCCTTTGTGTTATTGAGTTAGGAGGCTTATTGAAAGTGGGATGTGTTGGTATTTTATTTGATCCCAGTCTTTCCAGTATCACAATCTAAACACTATGATAAGGTCTGCTGTCTGGAAACCTATTCTGTGTCACAGATACCCACTGACGGGGTAGGTAGGGCAATCCTATCAGCCCATATTGTGCCACTTTCACCTGGGGCATCTGAGAGGTGAGGAGGGATAATGAGCCATTATGGTATATAGGAGGACTCGGTCATGTTCCAAATCAGCCACCTGTGGAAAATTATATCAGACTTACCTAAAAGAGAAGTATGAAGGCAGTTGTGATCCCACATCAATGACAACACTGCCTTTCGATTTGGATTTACTAAAGAGTCCAAACACCTGTCAAAGAAGTAATTCATGCCACACATGACTAGAAGTTGTAGTCAAGAAATCAGGCCACAATGAACATATGTACAGGGCTATCCAGTGGACACCACAGGAAGCCATATCCATTTTCAAAATCATATGCATTACCTATTATATTTTCCAATTTCAAAAGCCATTCTACTCACAGGAGAACCCCATAATTGCTTAGGGAACCCACACAACAGGTAGCAAAGCACACACGATCCTGGAAATCTCCGGATTCAAAAACACAAAACATGTCATCAAATCTGTCTCTTTTAGTCCCCAAGAGCTTCTCCTTGCTGCATTGCTCAGGTTATTGTGCAAGAAAGTGAAGACCTAAACCTGTTCACACTGTAGCCTTTTTTCAATTAATATTCAATCACACTGCTTTGATATAAAGCCTTACATTGTTTCTTGATTGGGTTGCCATTCTTTAATTGCTTTTAAAAATAAACAAAAAGTAATAACAATTCTTTTTTTACACAAATAATTTTTCTATGTATATTTGTTTGACAGAGCACTCCAACAGAGGCCCTGTGTGCAATCAAAGAGTGTTTATTTAAAAACTTCACTGGAAGTTATGCTGCATGCTCGATCCATACATGTATTTTGTAATACAAGCATACAAAAATAGTTCCTGATATCTATGGGATGATGAAGCTGAAGCTAGATGTCAGCACAGCTGATAACTTCTCACACTGAACCTAAAGTGCGGTGGCACGTTGCCACACAAGTAAAAACATGATGCACTTTCACACAATGCCTTTTATTGTCAGTCCCGGTTCAGTGTTTGCATAGTAATCCACTAACTAGATCCTCTTTTTGGGCTCTGTTCTTCTTCCTTTGGTATCTGTTGTCTTTAGAGTTCAGCACGGCTGAATCTGCCGTCAAAGCCTTTCACTGTATTCCTTTTTAGGTCTCAGGCAGACAGCGCATGCGCTGTCTTGAAGTGACTGTTGTATTCAATATGTGGGCTTCAGCCCACCCTTAGACCTCCCATTTGCTGCCTCCATCGTCGCACTCATTTTCTTTCTTCCCTTTTGACCATGGCATGCATGCGTCATGCCTCTTCTTGAGTTCAGCCCTCCCCGGGAGCATGGCCCAAGTACTAGTATCATCCACTGCTCCCATTTTATGACTGTTTTAGGATCAACTTTGTTCTTTGCTTTTGAGCATTTCACACGAGTGCTAGTGTTTTCTCTCGCTCCGTTTTCCGTTTGCTGTTGCCTCTTTCAGTATTCTCCAGAGAACTCTGTTTCTGTAAACAGGCCTGGAAGCCTTGTTCTTATCTTGCAGATGCTGTTTTACAAGGGCACCTGTTTACATGTCCTTCTCTGACTTCAAAGCAAGAGGTTTTTTTTGTTAATGTGCTGGGGTTGCTTGCCTGTGCCCCAAGCCCCTCGAGCTTCGCTGCTTGACCCATTCCCCCACCCACTTCCTCATTGCTGCTTGTAAATTTGGGTTGGCACAAAGGTCCAATTGGGCAGAGCAGATTAGAGTGTTTTGAGAGGCACCTGTGCCAAATTTAGGCTTCGCAGGTCACTTCTGGGCAGCAGTGAAACCAAGAACCAAGGTTGGATGCAGGAGTATACCATCGAAATATTAGCAAATGTTTGTTGCTTTTGTAAGAAATGTACTTTAGAAGTAAATGCTTCTTTGATTTTTGTTGCTGCTGATTGTTGGGTTTTGTTGCGTTTTTCTAGTCTCAAGCCTTGTGTTTATTACCAAAGCATGTCCCTTCAGGTTCGTTCACAGTCAGTTGGTCTTTTTGTATTCCGAATGCCTTTTTGGTTGTAACGAAAAAGCTATTGCCTTGTAGGCTTGCAAATGCTGCAATTTGATACTTCTCCGTACACAGCGATATTACACTAAGGAACAAGCATTGGTAATGCATCGGTTTCGCCTATGTAATGAATAAGGAGCTAATTTCATCAATCATCATCCTGGAGAAGGAAAGAGCTTCTTGACAGATAACACAGGATTGGAGAGGAAGTGGTGCAGTGGCCAGAGCTGCTGACTCGAGAGCTGAGGATCCCGGTTTGAGTCTTGGCGGCGCGGCAAAATATCCTGTGATTCTCTGCAATTCACGTAATCTCTCCGAGTGATAAATTGTTATAAAAATATGCTGCAAGAGTAAAAGGCTAAATTTTATGAACATATAGTTCCACCAAAGCAGATGTTATTAGTATTTTGGTGGCAGGAAACTAATAAGAGAAGTAGACGAGGAACAAGCATTGGCAAATGTAGGAAAAGATGCTACAGCCAATAGAAATGCAGGAAAGGTAAGTGGCATGCACAGGAACCAATGATAAGCCAGGAAAGAGCAGAGGTGAGCTGTAAGTCCCTTTCAAGTCTATATTTAAAAAAATTGATTTCTCAGGCACAGCACAAGTGCTGTGCAGGCAAAACCTAAAACTAATGTCAAGTTTATTTGCCATCGGTTGACAAAAGAAATTAGATGTAGGTCTGTGTACTGGGAAGTTAGTGTCACTAGTTTACATCAGCGGCACGGAAATCCTCTAGCATTTTCTGTTTTAGGCAGGAGTATGAATCAGCTCTGCTAATTGACAGTGTGATCTTGTGAAAATCTATGTAAGCTGTTAGATGAGATGTCTTGGAAGCGTGCCAATGGTGACAAACATTGCCATGATATGTGCAGTCCACATGTTTGACGGATCAAATGCACTGCACAGAGGTCTTTTGTTTTTAAAATACTTTTTTTTATATCTGTGTATGTTAAATAAAAATGTATGCAGTGACAAGTTATATCTAATAATGTGGTAGGGCTTAACATTTTTCAGTATCTTGAATATTGTACAGTTCCTGAATGGTAGGTAGGTCACTCCTTCACTTAAAATATATTTTTTTAGTTGAAGCTTAAATCTGATCTGAACATGATAAAAACACTTGTAAAATAGTTGTGTAGAAAGTGTTAGCAGCGGAGAGCGGCGCGCGGCACTAACCAAGATGGCAGCCTGACACGGAGCTCCGTTCCACAAAGGGAGATGCCACGGTGATTTCTGCAGCTCCGGCCTCCTGAACACTTTATGGTTATTGGCATGGCTTTTTTCTTCTCCTGCCTGGAGATATTCTAAAATAACATTTCTCCTCATATTCGGCCACTATTTTGTTTTTCCTGCATTGGTGTTTTTTCTCTTCAACCGCATTACGTTTGTAAGGTCTCATTCCAAAGCTACATTAATAACCATGATTGAGATGTTAAACACTATCAACCCCAGAATTTAATTTACTTATAAAATAGAGGACCAAAACATTCATTTTCTAGATGTACTCGTCAGTAAATCTTCAGATCAGAATAAATTTGAAACAGAAGTTTACAGTAAACCGACCGACTGTGATAATGTACTTGGGTAAACCAGTTTCCACCCTAAAGGTCTGATAACAAATTTACCATATTCACAATTCATTCGCATTAGAAGAATTTGTTTGGACCCTACCACAAGCGCGCAGAAGATACTTGAGTATAAACACAAATACTCAGCAGGAGGCTATTCAGAAAATATTCTATATTATTGTTTAAGTCGAGCACAGATGAAAGAGCGCAAAGAATTGTTCCTTCCACAGAACAGACAACCAGACAAGAGATTGGTATTTGTGTCTAAATTCTCCACGGTCTCACATACAGTCAAAAGAATCATAAACCCCAGATGGGAGCTGTTAAAAAATGAGACAGACTTCAATGGAATATTCTAAAAATAAAACTCAATGCCTATACAAGGGGCCAAAATCTTCGTTTACTGTTATCAACTCCTGAACCTAGCAGCAGGGATTCAACTGATTTCCAAGGAACAACCAAATGTAATAATTGCATACACGGCAATAACGTAATAAAAGGGAAATGTTTTGACCCACCCATCATCAGGAAAGAAAATCAAACTTCAGCACACCAGTGATTGCAACTCAAAGAATGCGATATAATGCATTAAATGCCCATGCGGCAAAGGTTATGTAGGGAAGACTGAGCGCAAACTGAAAGTCAGGATAACGAACCATAAAAGTAAAATCAGAACAAGAAGCCCACCCTTGCAACAGATTGGGAGGAGGCTAAACACACGATCTCACAGTTGAGGTTTCAAATTATTGAGATAATGACGGCACGCCGAGGGTTTGATATTAGCAAGAAACTTCAGCAAAGAGAAATTTAGTGGATTACATTTCTAGACACTGTGATTCCATCCGAGTTGAATGATCGGTTAGACATGAGTTGTTTTTTGTAAGACACATTTTGTATAGTAACACATGAAATAATATTACTGCTGCAGTAGAGAGCTTCTGTAACAACACACAAAAGTTCACAGTGGTGGTGTCACTATGAGCATGACTTTGGTATTTTCCGTCTTTTTATTAATTTGTTCATTTCAGTATGGGACTATGGTAATATCCGATCTTTTTATATTATCAGTCAGATTTATATTTTCTGTTTATTTACGTGAATAGTTCAGGGTCTTTAAGGTATATATGAACGCTAACATGTAAATAGCTCAATTGCATTGCAGGTTTTCTGTGTTTGTTTTTGGGTTCTCTTGATTAAACACAATTTATTGTTCATTCTCGCATCTTACTGATACCAAAAATAAGGTTACTTCAACATGATGAGTTCATGTATTCCTTTTCGACATAAGCCGTATGGACTGAGTTCATTTCGGCCGTAAGTTCACATAGCCACCACAGGTTCGGAATAGGTGGCATACGGGCATGGTTCGCATCTAACGGGCTCTTAAAAATATAATATGGGCGATTTATCATCTCTATGAATATTTAACTGCATCAAGCAATTCTCTCCATTGAGAGGCATTATTTGCCCTTTAAAGATGGCAGCTAATATGGTTATTCATTAAGCATCTAATCACAGACCTTTGTTTTTATCAACTATCCCGTTGTTAGTTGCTAAACAATTCAGTACGTTACTTCCGGCTACATCGGCATTGTCCTATCTCTATCTTTTTTCGCCTTGCTTTTTATAAAAAAAGCAACTTCTGTCAGCTACTCGAACAGTTTGTTTAACGTGGATGTACATTGACAGACGGCTTCTATTTACGGTACGGCGTAATTCGGTTCCCTTACAGGGAACCAGACTCTTCGGTATCGTTAGGTTGGGACTAGTTCTCCTGGTTTCAAGCTTTCAATTGTTGCAGGGAGCTGCACGTCTTGATATTCATCTGAGTTGAGGATAGAACAGTGGCTTGTTAAAGTGAGACTTTGACAGTGAGTTTAATAATTATTACGTTATGCACCAGAAACAACTCATTGATAGTTGTTGTTTGTCATTTTTAGCATTTCAAAATATTGACGATATCACAGTTGGGAAACTTGTCGAGTTTTACATAGGTGAGTTACTGAGAGGATTCGGATAGCCCCATTGACGGGGCAATTTGGAACATTAATCCATGTTTTTGCTTTTTGATTTAGCATGTGTTAATTTTTTCAAGGCTTATGTTGAAGTCGCATTATAACATCTGTGATAGAAGTATTTCTAGTGAGACACATTTGGTTTTAGATTGATCTCGTGTTGGGAGCACCATGGGTGTTATCGACCACACTTCTTCGTTTTTAGATAATAGACACAATATAGTTTATTATTCACAGGATCACTATCTAGAAGCAAGTTAATGTGTGACTATAAAACAATTTGGGTAATGTAATTCATTTATGTGTTTGTCTGTATCAGCAATCAAAATACCAGTTAATAAATAATGTTACATGTTTTTTATAGGTTTGCCTCTGAGGAAGGGATGAAATAGTCCCGAAATGCATCAGCCTTTCACAAGAACTACATGGAATAATCACTCATGTTTTGCTATGCAATGTTTTTGATTTACATCACATAAACTATGTGAAGATTGTTGTAATTTGTTTTGAATGGATTAATATCAATGGTTTCATTGAGGATTTGATTGTGAAATTGATGTTTAAAAATAATAGATTTCAAGTATGAATTCAATCTGAATTAATGTTGTTTTATTTAGAGTATTGAACTATTAAGTAGGGTTCATTTGAAACCCAGTGAACAGTGCATGATGCTCGCAAGTTTTCTTGCTAGTATCCATTGCTCTTTATACAGGCACTTGGAATGACAGCAAGTGCAGCACTGTAGCACCATTAGTTAAAAATAAGAAAATATCATTCGGTTAATTATAAAACAAGGTGTGCACCTTCGTTCTCTTCAAGTACTTATTTTATGCCATAAAAAGTTGAAATGTTCTGTTGTATCACAAGAAATTTACGCAGATGATGGATGTATTTTAGTTAAGCTTCTTATTAATTATAATATCTCTCTTTAACTGTCTTCAATATTTATGGTCCAACCCAACTAGATTACGCCTTCTAGCTTACTATTACAAATAAATGCTTGCAACACAAAGAGGAATTTTTTATCCTTGGTGGCGATTGCAACCAGATCATGGACCCCTTTATTGATCGTAAGTCCCAGGTACGTTTTTTTCTCACAAAGCCCACAAACAAATTCATAGTACCATTACACAGGCACATCTCGTAGATGCTTGAAGACTATGTAACCCAGACCAAACAGAATTATCTTTTTTCTCCCCTCCACATGGCTCCTTAACCCGATTAGATTATCTCTTACTATCCAAACCTTTGGCTCAAAATCTCATTTCATCTTCAATTGATCCGATTTTGATTTCAGATCATGCTCCGGTGATTGCTGATTTTGATTTGCTTCCTTCGCAACCCAGGCTCTCTAGATGGAGATTTAACAACCAACTTTTTACAGGATCCAGTTTTTTCCTCTTCCTTTGCTTCTTTTGTGGAAGAGTTCTTTTCTTTTAATGAAACCCATCTCTATCCCCTGCCTTAGTTTGGGATACTTTTAAAGCTGCTGTCTGGGGTTTCATCTTTGATTTTGTATCTAAGAAAAAGAAACATACCCTTACTCAACACAAAGCCCTACTAGATAATATCAAACACTTGGAACATAAATTTTATACTTCCTCGTCAGATTCCACTCTGCAGAAGCTTGTTTGTGCAAAGTTGTAATTTAATAAGATCTCTACAGATAATGCTTCTTCTATTCTACTTCTTAGCAGTGCCCCGTACTATGGAGGTTGTAATAATGTTGGATCGCTTTTAGCTAACTACCTTAAGTCCAGAAAAGAGAGGACTCTGATTGATTCTATCCAGTTATCAGATGGGAAGTTCTTTTTAAAGATCATGACATTTTGAATGAATTTACATCTTTTTATGAAAACTTATATACTCCGGAGTCACCAGCCTCGGTTCTTCTTATTGACTCTGCGGCGGGTTGAGAGGTACTGCGTCCTTTAAAATGTGCTCACCGTGCGCTTTGCACTAGCATGACAAACTTATAGATGTTCCACCTATCACAGTGAACATTCTATCACTTTTTTGGATCTGACGATCAGGAAATGGATACGATTTTTTCAATCTGGAAATTCACAACATCAATTTGAGTTATCACAGACTTCTCAACAATCTGTGTACATTCCAGAGTACAGTACAGTTTATTATTTCCCAGAGGAAGCCCTATTCAGGGTGAAACGCGTTGGCTGCACCTTCATTGTATTACGCTTCTGTGGTTGTAGGAACTATTAAGGGACCTGATAAACATTATTGAAGAGTCCGCATAGATCTTTTTGCTTAGCATTTGTGCTTTTTGACATTTGTGTTGCCTCTCTGTGCTCTCTTTTTGTATTATAGTGGTGTGGTTCATCGGCAGTGGACCTAGGAGGTGGGCAACAGTGACTTGGTGCGTCCAAACACAGTGTACAGTCAGGTAGTGCGGTGTTAATTATCCCTTGCTGCCATCTAGTATTCCCTTCTGTCCTGATATGTATTTATTGACATTTGATCCTCAGCTGTAGGGTATATTTTATTTCTACCCTTTCTTCCCCCCCCATTTTCCTTATAAATCCTAAAAATATTCACAGCTTTCTACTATGTTTTATGGCATATTTTATACCTCATATATTGATTATTCTTAAATGTTGTTACGGTTTTGCCCTATGTTGTATGATGAATTTTATGTCAAACATGTCTTATTAAACATAAAAAAGAAAGTGGTAGCAGCTACAGGTCTGGCTCTTAACTGTTTGCATCTGAATTATAACCTTTTTCAGACGTTAAAATGAGTACTAAATAAATAAAAAGTAAAATGATTTGCTTAAAAGCACTATGAGTTACAAATCATTATTAACTTTACCTGTGTTAATTTATTACCCCACTAAGTGTAAATAGTTTTATTTTGAATTGATCAAACGTTGTCAACTTTTGCTATTTCCCATAGATTCATATGTTAAAAATGTATTGTTCTAATACTTGTCTGGGCATATCTGGGTCCTTCTGATTCGTGAGGTGGCTGTCGGTATATAAGACTGCACCTTATTGTTAGAAGTGTGATATCTGGTTGGCTAGGGCCTGCGCCTAAGCCAGGCAGAAACCACCATTCTAGTCAGGGCAAGGGAGTTACACGCTGAAGATAACCCCTGCTCACCCCCTTGGTAGCTTGGCATGAAGAGTCAGCCTTATCCCAGAGGCAATTTGTAAGCGTTTGCGCAACACACACACAGCAGCAACACACTAGGCACACCACAAAACAAATTCCACACAAGGTGATATATAAATAGCCTTTGTATTATCCAAAACACATTAGATTAGTAATCACACAATATACACTATGCCAACTGGCACTAGGCAATATGTACAGGGGATTATATATACATGACAGGGCCAATCGGAACCATCACTAAGCACAAATAGTAAACGTAGAACACAACCAGTAACTACTGGCAAAACACTGTACCCAGCATTAGATCCTGCATCGTAAATCATATTATGCAATCAGTATCGCATTAGGTGTAAAACACATTATGCACCAACCTCATAAGCATAAACAATCAGCTTAGAGAATAACCTCATCAACATAAACAATATTATGCAGTACCTCATAAGCAGAAACCTCAGATTAGGGAATAAACTCCTAAACATAAACATCAGAGGCATAAATCATGGTGCAGAAATCACACGATTGTGGTTGCCGCTTCTCCTCTGTGCGGCAAAGTGGGGTGTGCACCTGCAACAAACCTCAAACACAGGGTGGGCACCCGCTTACCAAATAAATCATCAATGCGGGGTGGGCACCCGCAAAACCAAAGGTGAATGCAGGGTGGGCACCAGCCTTAATGGTACCCATGCGGGGTGGGCTCCCGCTCGGTTTTCAAGCAGGTATGAGGGGTGGACACCCACTCCAAAGGCACCACAATGCGGGGTGGGCACCCGCCTTTAATTAAAAGCATAAAGCGGGGTGGGCACCCACTCGAAAGAGGCAAAAACACGGGTGGTCTCCCGCTCGGATCAACAGAAGGGCCGGGGGAAATCCCACGTCGAGATTCCCTCCCAACACCATCGCAGCCCAGCGCTGCGAAGTTAAGCCCAAAAATGCTCTTCTTCTTTGAGATAAGATAAAGCACTCATGAGGCGCTAAGTCCCAAAAGTCCAAGGATCCAAGGGGCACAGCTGGGCCCAGGGAAGTCAGCACACAGGGACCTCCAGCAGGGAGGCAAGCCCTTTCAGCGGTTCCTCCTGGGCCCTCAGCAGCAGCAAGCCCCAGTAAGTCCAGGAACAGCACACTTTTCATGGGGTCACAGTCCCTATATTTGTATGTCACATTTGCTTTGTTTGCCCTGGCACAGGGCTTTGGGGAACCAGCAAAAACTGGTTCAGGGGAGAATTGGAGCACTCTGTTTACCAGGCTCCTCCTCCCCTTTGTCGGGTGGGGGTTTGTCATCAGACATACCACAGGGGCGGAGCCAGCATTGTACAGGGCAGGCACAATCCTATTCAGGGTCAGGGGACAATTCCTTCCACTACTCCAAATGCAGATGTCCCATTCAGCCTAGTGCTGACTCACCCTGCCCTTCCTGGAGCCACACACACCTCCCCAGCCCTTGTCACTCAAAAGCCAGACATGCAATTCACATCAGGCAGGCTGACACGTAGCACACAGAAATGCCAACTTCTAAAAGTGGGATTTCTAAAATAGTTATAATAAATCTGCACACACCATTGCGCAGCATTTATTATTAACATTCCAAATATACTAAACTTGACCAAGCTGCTCCTCTCATATCAGGAATTACCACTGAAAGACATATCAGAGAATCCCCAATGCATTCCTATGGGAGGGCAGCCCCACAGTAGTGAGAAACCAAAATGGCTGTTTGTCTCTACCAGGACATGTCACGCACATAAGGTACATGTCCTATCTTTTACCTACAATACACCCAGCCCATAGGTCTAGCTAGGGCCTACCTTAGGGGTGACTGACATGTAGTAAAAGGGGGGTCACAGACATGGCACACACTTTAAGTGCCACGTCACAGCGGTAGTAACTCTGCGCGCACAGGCCCTGCAATGGCAGAGGACTGAGATAGGTTTTGAAAGACTACTTTGGTGGGTGGCACAATCAGCGCAGCAAGCCCACCAGTAGCATTTAATTTTTCATCCCTGGGTATATGAGGTACCACTTTACAAGTGACTGACACGTAAATGAAATAGACCAAACACGGGTCTAGCCAATCTTACCATATGTAACACAAAGAGCACATGCACTCTACATTGGACAGCAGTGCTAAAGTGCCCAGAGTCCTAAACCCACCAATTCCATGTCAGAGAAAAGGCTAGGAGAAAGGCAAAAATTTTAGGGATGACCCCACAAAAAGGGCCAAGTCCAACTCTTATGTTATAAAATATAGGAATGTATTTCAGTGACACTTCATATTGTTCATTTATTTCGTTTTTTATTCAGTCATCTCAATTGTCTCCTATAACTTAAGGCTACAGTGGATGCTAGGGGCCTCATTTATGAAAAGTGACGCATCGCTGCGTGAAAACAGCGATGCGTCACTTGTCACTGTGCCTCCTTGCGACACCAATGATGCGTCATATTTACAGTATGATGCATCATGGCGCAAGGAGTTACAGATACGTCAGTATTTCTGATGTATCTGTATGGTGCAAAAGTGACGTATTGCTGGAGTGTGTCACAAAAGTGACGCAACTCCAGCAATGTGTCCTTTCACATGGGGCAAGCCCCATGTGAAAGGGCCTGCGTCAGTCTTACGCCTGCTGTGAGGCAGGCGTAAGAAATTAACGCATTTGTGTCCTAGAAGTGGCTCAGTGAAATCTTATAGATTTCACTGTGTCTTCTATGACCCTTTCTTGCGTCAGAACGAACCCTCTGCATACCTTATACCTGGTGTAGGTATAATGTAGCGCAGGGGTTTACAAAGTGACGCATCTACCTAGATGCGTCACTTTGTAAATATGGTGCAACAAGGCACATTTTTTACGCTGCTGGTGCGTCCGGCGGCGTAAAAGTGACGCACGGCCTCATAAATGAGGCCCTAGGACCCTGGGCTGGGGCAAAGGGCAGGGGACACCGGACACCACTGTCTGGGCACGACAGTGTGTGAGTGTTGTGTTTGTGTTGTTTATGAGGGGAATGCTTTCACAGCTGAAGTGGAGGCCGTACCAGGTTTGTATGTATGTGTGTGTATGCATGTGTGCGCATGTGTGTGTGTGTTTGCTTGTGTACATATGAGTGATGAAAAGTTTCACTGCAGCTGCTGTGCTCCAGCTGTTTTATATGCATAAGATTGTTTATACTGCTGCATGTTCTGTACATATTCCCCGTGTAGTGTAGTTCCTATATTCCCAATAGGCTCTGCGCATTGGAATAATATAAACAGCAGTGTAGACGTAGGACTGAGGTCGACTAGGTCTCTACTGACTATATTAGACTTAATTAGTTTTGCCAGCTAGCTCAGAGGTTACTAGAAACTTTCTCGAATAAACGAGTTTAACTTCCCTGGATAGACAAGAAGGGATTAGCTTCTGACAACCATATAACATGACAACTTTGCTCCCTCAGAATAACAGTGTATCTATAGAGTCGTGTGAAAACAATAGACAGCTATTTCACTCAGTCAATTGTGCATACTTAGTTTCACCAAAGTGCAGAGAATAGAAAGTCGGGCGTTTTCAATAAAAAGGTGTTATTTATTGAGCAGTCTTCTTTCTCATGCAAGAGAAATGAATATCCACAATTGCAATACTTAACGTAAAGTAAAGTGCGTACAGAAAAAGGAGTATTATGAAATAATACTGTAAAAGCATTGATATGGTTTCTTAGCCATACGATACTTTAAAATGGATAAAATATATACATACATATCTACATTGACTAACGTACTCAACTGGTGCTTCTAAATACGCCTACCCCCGTGTACCTGACCTAAGCCTAATACGTGGGAAGGAGTAAGTAAGTTGCAGTTTAAGTTAAGTTGTTTTTTGCCAAGAATCTGAATCAAGAATTCTCTTAAGGGTTTAGTCAGCTCCGTACCTGGGTAATAGAAAGCAGGAGGTCTGGTATCTCTCTCTCAGGACTCGATATCCCACCAACCCGCAAGAGCGGCTGAAAACACCGGAGCTGGATTTTCTCAGCTGGAGAAAAAGACAGCGTCTTTCTCAGTGCGTCAAAGGGGAGGGGCGGCGTCCGTGGGCTCTCGCATCAGCTGGGCTCTCGGGCAAGTAGATAGCCGCTCTGCTCCAAACCACCGTGTGTTTGCTTAAGGCAACGTTGGTATATTTATACCTGAAAGGTGCCGTGTTTGACGTAAGGTTGGACATAAGACGTCAATAAAGATGTCACTAAGAACTGGCCGTTCTTTCAGTGTTCGTAGGAGTTCTAGGACAAATCAAAACAGAAGCATGGGGATTTCCCAGTTTGCTGGAGGTTTGTTTTGGTTAAAGAACTCGTTGTAGTCTCTAGGAGTCCGGGGAAGTAGCCTTGCTTAATTTGGACTGCATGGGCTACGACTAAATATGGATATGATTCTTATGCCTTTATAAGGATATTATTTATTATAACCACATAAGGGCATAAATCAGGAATATCGAATTAGGGTCCTAGATAGAAATACAACACCCACTCCATGATCTAATGTCCCTCATTACTAAAACTAAGCAATAGTAAACATATAGTGGTGCATGTGTTTTCCAACCCACCCCAAAATACATGATTCGGATTTGAAATGGTATATGGTAAATACATGAAAATGAGTATTGTTACTGTACACTTTTCAAGCAGTGGTATCATTCAGTTAAAAAATGCATATATATATCAGCTGAATGAATTGCGAAAATTACACATGAAATGGCTCTGAGAAGGTCGAGACCATTCCATCACATAATAATACAAGCTGTACATGTACTAGAGGCTGAGGCAAAATATTGTCTCTAGAGTTCCTAAAATAGAAGCTCTGTTCTCTAAGAATAGTTCTACTTTAAGCAGAGTACTTTGTGCCAGAAAAAAGGGTAAATATTTTGGAAGTGAAAAAAAATAATTTCGCTTTCAGGGAGAAAAATAGTTCCAATTGTTTTCAGTAGCTGTGTTTATAAAAAACTGAAGGCCGAATTCAGAGTTCAGGGAACGCTGTGTGCTTGTTGCTTAAAAAGTTATTCTTTCTGTTCAGGGGAAAACATCATTTCAGACAGACTCGCAAAAAATTGGTCTACAGCATCAGGTGAAAGTTCGACCAAGTTTGAAAATGCTGTAATAGTGCAGTCCTGAGAATGATTGCTATCATCGATGTCAGTATCAGCAATGCTCATTGAAGGTTGTACCTGTGTGATGCTGCTCTCATCTCGTACTCCACTGCCACATACTCGTAGTGGTGAAGTCTCAACGAATGCCGTCATCAGAATAGGTAGCCGCTGGGGACAACATGATGCATGAGTCGTTACCGGACCTAGCAAGGTATCTGTATCCATTGGTACTGCTGATGGTAGTGTAAGACAGACGTCCAACACGCATTCTTCTCCGCATAGCATACATCGAAGCACAGGTAAGATGCAATTTTGCCAGATAGGTCTGAATGAAAGAAACCAGGTCATATTCAGATCTCTTAGTCGGGCTAATCCGAGGACTTTAGTTATGCGGTACCGATAGCGTATAGCTAGGATCATTTCTTCCATCGTTGCTGGAGTCTTGTCTGCGGCTTGGCTTGCCATATCGTAGCAGAAGAATCAAAAATAAAATTCCTGCTACGAGTCCCAAAAGTAGAGGTAGGCCACCAAAGACAGAATGGACAAAATTGAGGAAGATGCCCAGAACTGTTTCAAATGGTGTTAACAGTCCCGAAAAAATTGTCTTAAATACATGTGCGATGCCACTGGTATCTGACATGTTTAGGATTTGGCTCAACATTTCTACGAAATGCACGGGGCAATTTGTTGATAAAAGAGAATGTATCTCTACCGTTGTCCTTGCGAATTGCAGATCATACGTTTCTTTAGACGAGGTCAAAGGCACAGTTGTCTGTAAAAGAATAGACTTCATTCTGCTTAAAGTATCAATTCGAATAGAAGAGATATTCAAACGAGGCCATATTGCCGCCTCCATATCTGGAGTGCTGTTTGGATACAATACTTGCATACAGCAAGTGACCATGGAACTAACCCTGACGAGATAGGCTTTCCCTGGCACCATGCCACAACAGCTGTGGTCATTTATTAGAATATAGCTCCCGTTAGAAAGCTCTCTAAAGAATGGCTCTCTCTGTGTTGCAGGATTGCCGTGCAGGTGACATGAAAGGTTATTCGAAGACCCATCGCAGGCTCCATGCAAGTTAATACCTTGGCACAGAAGTGTACCGCTTAGTGATCGTTTACAATTTTTACCACTAAGAAATACCTTCTTTTTCTTTTCACTGTAACATGTGTGTGTGTATAAGGTAAATTCCATGTTGACTTGATGTACCCTTTACCCAACCTTTCATACTGGCCCGCTGGTATATATTCTTGGCAGTATTTAAATTGGAAAGTTGTTATCGGAATTGTGATTATTCTGTGTATTATCCATTCAATGACAGGTCTTTCTGACATTGTCAATGGTAATCTCTCAAGTTTTTCAATGCTCAGAATCGTATAGTCTGCTCCTTTTTGTGCCAAACTTATTTGTTTATCAGTAAGGTTAAAGATAGAGAATAATGACGTTGTGTTGATTAAACGCCATGGCACGTAGCCTGAACGCAGATTTTGCAACGTCCAGCCAAGCTGTACAATAGAACGTAATTGGGACTGACCATGTTGTAACATTAGTAAGTCTTGCTCTATTATATCAATAGCAGATGATACAATACTGTCCAGTGAATATATTCTGGAGGACAGAGTCGTTAACCCATTGTCCACAACAGAAAGTGATTTTTCCAAATTAATACGATCAATTTCTCGTATTTTTTCTGCTGTTTCAATTTGCATTACTTTCCAAACTTCGTTGTACGCAGCGTATATACCGGCCGCTATGAAACGTTTTTGACGCTGTTTGCGTGGTCCCAGTATGAAATCACGCAAGTCAGCACCGTCTTTAAGTAAGGTCAAGTGTTGCTTAATTTCAGCCAGTGTGGATTTCTGTAGCCTTTCTAGGCATAGTTTCCCTACACTGTATGTTGTAACTATCCGTGGATGTTGTCTCTGGGAGTATCTAGGGTCTGGCCTGTTCAGTTTTAACCCCTGTATTTTGTTCAGGAATCTATCTTGACAATTATGTGTGTCTGTGGGCCAGATCAACCATTTTTTCCAATCAGGATGTGTTCTGTTTTGGTGTAAAATATGGGATACGTCTATCTCCATATCAGTAGTGCTATTACTATCAGGTATGGGCTTTGGAATAGACGGTTTATTTAAGTCTTTAATTTTGGCTAGGCCAAGACAGGTAGTCTGTTGAATGGTGTCATTCAAGAATATTAATTGTTCTGGGATCATGCAGGCTCTAAATAATGCTTCTAAACCTTGGACCTGCCATTCTTTTGTACCCCAGATGGTTTTTGTTTCAATGTTGTTTTTCCAGAAATCAAAACCAAATGTAATCATTATTTCATAAAATGTTTCAGAATAGATCAATTTAGTATTTGTCAGCATTGTTTTCATTCCTGTCTTATTTAACATTTTAAAATAAAACGTTTCTGCATCACTTGTGTTAAACCCTGAAAAGTATGGGAATTACTCATAAAACGTTTTAGAGCTGCTTTTAGGCGGTGTTGCACAATGTTCCCATTGGTTATAATTAAAAACATTTCTAGGTTGAGCAGATTTATGCAAAAAGTGATGACCAAAATGATTGTAGCAATACATTTCTTCATAATTTGATGAACCCTGTAAATAATCATGTTCTGTAAATTTTGCTGACATTACTAAATCTGACATCAAGTTATTAATATTTTCAAAGTCCCAATCATCAGAGAAAGTACTTGGTTTTACAAAGTCACTAAATGAAACCTTAAACTGGTGTGGATATTTCAAGAGCTCAATCGGGCCAAAAATGTCATACTCAGTTCTGTCCCATGCTACCCCACCGGGTATTGGATTGGCTGTGACGTTCACTGATGATAGTTCTCTTTTCTCGATGTGAGATGACTTATGAGGCTTTAGGACCAAGTTGATGTTCTGACTTGCTGTGTCCATTGTACTGTATTTTCCTTCAATGAATTTTCCCAAACAAAGAACCATGATGAGCCAAAGCAGGAGGAAAAGTACACCTAACACAATCCAAAATTCAATCCATGGAGAAATCAGATAGGTTTCTTTGAGTTGATGAAAGAGTTCAGTTACTTTGTCTTTGAAAGTTTTTGTTGCTGGCGTTTCTTCAGGTTCGCTTGGATCTTCAGAAAAGTCATCGAAATTGATGAAGTAGCCAGATGCAGTTCTGTCAATTGTTGGAATTGCTTCCGGATTTTCATTTGCTTTTGGACTTTTCTTTGTTTCATTAGCATAGTCCGAGGCTACATCGTTGTAGACCGGTGTTTCTTGACGAACTGTTGCAATTTGGGTTTGAAGAGGCATAAGTTCCATGGCATTGTTGCATAGTCCTTTTTTATTCACTGCAAGTTTATCGAATGTGATTAGTCTCTCAGTTTGAACCTCTTGTATTGTAGCAAATTTTGGTACTCTGCTATTTCTTGGGAGTCCATTGAGCCTACTACTTATTATTGGCCACATGATTGTGGTTTTACCAGGTCGATGGATACAACTCGGTTCTCCTTTTTACCAGCAAGGGGCGGTAGTACAACTGATCTTGTTCCGCTGACAGCTAAGACAGCTACTGCTTTTCTGTAAGAAAACCCAAATTCCTTCTTTACCGCGATCTTCTCTCTGACCAGATCCCCAATCTTTGGAATCCAGACAGGTCTTGCTGGGACAGGTGGTTTTTGTTCAGTGGCTGTTGGCTGTTGTTTTAACTTTATGTTGCTCAGGTTTCGTCTTGTTTCATTTAAGTCCTGTAAAACAGCCAAACGGTCTTTGATATCAAAGCATTTTTCTTCTACCACTGAAGTGTGACTATCAAGGTCCTGAATATACATTCTAGTACCAAACAATAGTTCGTACGGACTGAGACCTTTTAGAGAATTTCTTGGCAGATTATTAAGACTACGTTGGACACTTGTTAAATGTTTGACCCACCCATCACCCGAACCTAATACCCTCGCCGTTATAGATTGCTTTATGTCCCGGATTTTTCTTTCCACTACCGCATTTCCCTCAGGATGGAATGGACAAGAGTACCGCAATGCAATGCCCATGTTGGCCATGGCCTCCTTGTAAGCCCTAGAGCTAAAAGCAGGACCCTGGTCAGAATGTAGCATGCCAATTGCGTATGTGCCGATAAAGACTCGCAAATCTTTTATAACAGTTCTGGCGTCAGCCGAGCGCTGGTGCCTACATTTTAAGTGAATCTAATCTTAAACATAAAATGGGACGCATTTCTCCTGCTGGAGTTTTGCGTATAGATAGCCTTATGCTTTCTAAAAGAAGGGTCCTGGCATTACTCCGGTCGGTTCATGACTGCGATCTCTGTTGCAGTTTGGACAATCCTTTGCAAATTTGTAATGTTGCAGGCTCATCCCCGGCCGCCAGTGTTCTGATTGTAATTCTTTCAGAGATTCCTTGATCTCTTGGTGCCTTAGACCCAAGCCCATATGTGCGTCTGCTATTAAAAAGACTCTCCTATTCGTGTTTGGAATTACTCTATCCCCCACTCCAGGGATTTGAGCAAAAGGAACGGAGTTTGCATCTATTATGTATGTATAATTGAGTGGATAGTTCAGAGGTAATGCTGCATAGTCGCCTTTTAAAGACGCTTTTACCGCCAGCATGGTTTCTCCGTCTATGTATTTTTCTGAACGCTTTTTTGTGGCTGCGGAAGCCGGTAGGACCGCTTCCGCTGTGGCTCTGTGAGCCAATGAATTCCCTGCAACGTGAACGCCATCACGTCGATGACTCAGTGTATGTATCACGTGAGTCTTTTGTAGTTCTTTCTGTAAAAGAACTACTTGTTCCCAAAGCTTTTTATGCTTTATTGTGGCACCTGTCTCATCTTTGTAATCGTTTTTAACCCAGTTCTGCAAGTCATTGTTGTAAGATTTGACGCAGTAATGCGAATTGCACACTATTAGTGCGGGGAATTCGTGATCGGCAATATCAAGCGCCATCTTAGATGCTAGTAGTTAAGTTCGTTGAGCCGAACAATCTTTTACAGATTAAGTTATAGAGACAAGTGGTCTCATTTTTCCTTCGTGCCACCGGCATTTAACAACCACGCATGCAGCACTGTAAGTTTGTTTACACCCCACTGCGGGTTGTGCTGATCCGTCTGTATATATTATACAGGCGTAATGTTCCAGAGGCAGAATTTCGATTGGCAGAGGATATTCTTCTTCATATTCTAGATTTTCTAGTTTTTTCATTTTCGGGTCAAAATAGTATTTCACGTCTTCTGCAGCAAGAGAATTTTCCCATTGTATCCATTTTGGATCTAATGCCACAGCAGTCAAATTGTGTGGGCTTGTTAATGCCTCAAGGGCTGATTTTGCTCTTAAAACAGTTATCCTTCTGCCTTGGGCTTGGGCTCTTTCTTTTGCTACAGCAGTATGAACCGCTATTAGAATTTTTTCAGTAGAACTGAAATTAATTTCAGCTTGTGTGTACAAGTGTGCTTTGTACGCTATTGGTACCGTTTCTCCCTCATTAGAGGTTAGGTACGTGAATCCGCTTCTTCCTGGGATGACTCGGATTACAAGGTTGCGTATGTTTGTTTGTAATTTTGTTTTAGCTAACATGTCTGTTTGCAATGATCTTAACATTTCTGTGTGTTTCTGAGTCCAATTGATTGGTTTAAAATCAGGTTTTATTAATTCATAGAGAAGTTTAACCCTCTCTGCATAATTTAGAATGTATGTTCTTCCGAAATTCAGGAAACCTAGTATTGATTTTAAGTTCTTCAGCGTTTTTGTTGCTTGGAGTACAGCACACTTCTCTAAGAAGTTGTCTGCTAGGCTTTTGCCTTCACTTGATAATTCATATCCTAGAAATAGGACAGTTAGTTGGGCAATTCTTGACTTTTTAAAGTTGAATTTGTAACCCTCAGCTGCGAAACCAAGTATTATGGTGTTCACTCTTTTCAAGTGAGTCTCCAGGTCATCATCTGTTAGATAGATGTCATCGACATAAGATAATGCTTCATCATCATATATTTGTAGTAACTCTGTTACTCTTGCTGAGAATAATCCTGGGCTATTTTTGAATCCCTGTGGGAGTCGACAGAAGTGTTTTTGCGACCCCATTATTGAGAAAGCGGTCAAATACCTGCTTTCAGGTGCAATGTTTTGACAAAAGAATCCATTAGAGATATCTAATGTCGTTTTATATTTTTTGCGCACGATGTTATTCATTAGTGCTGCACTGTGTGAGTTTTATACTGCAAATGTTTTGCAACAGGAGTTTAAGTGTCTGTAGTCCAAAACTAGACGATATGAATCGTCTGGCTTGGAGACAGGAAACAAAGGATTGTTCATTTGTGAGGTGCATGTTTCAATCACCCCCTGGTATTCAAGTTGATCTAAGATCTCCCTGACTTGTTTTTTAGCTTCTTGCTTAACAGGATACTGCCTTTGTGCAGTGGGTTGACTTTTTAACTGATTTTGTGGTGAGGAGAGTCCTCATCCCATCCTACATGATTTTTATATAATGCAGGAGCTTGGGCCACTGCCCATTTTCTTGCTAAGGTATATTTTTTATGAATTGGAATATGATTTGAGAAGGCAGGCATAATCATTTCTTCGCCATGAGGGCACTCCCTGACAAACTCTGGTGGCCAGTCTTTTTCAGCTAAAAGGATGTCATAGCCCTTTGAAAGGTTATCCCAAAAGAGAACCCTTACTTTCCTAGTCTTGTCCCCCTCTATACGTAATGTTATTTAGTATATTTTATGAGGTTTGCTAACTCTGGTATCTCCAGTTTCAACCTGAATGTATTCATTCGTGTCCACTGTCTCCAGAAGATTCATCAGGATCTTGCGAGCTATGGTCACTTCTGCTGAGCTGTCTAGCATTGTCAGAGCCCACTCTCCCTTTTTCAGTTGTGTTCTCAGTATCCTCGGCATGTTTAATTATTTTAATACTGGCTACCTTCTTTCTTGGAAATTGTAATTTTTTACTTTGATGAGCAGGTTCTTTGTCTTTGGACTTGACGTGCTCTTCCTTGTGTTCTGACCGTCCTCTTCTTTCCGATTTCTGTGAGGAAGTCTGAAAAGATTGAGAGGGACGTGTATCAATATCTTGATATCTATCAGGTTTTCTCAATTTATCCCTATCTCTAAGGTTGTATCTTTTCTCAGAGGGCTCCCTCTAGGGAGACTTGTTTCCTTGGTCCGGAGATCTTTCTCTCCATTGAGGAGACCTTCCTCTGGACTGGAATCATTTTTCTTTGGGAGTGGATTGTTTATTACCATCCCAACTCTTTTTTGGAGTGTTCAGATTATTTTTAATAAAAGTTTTTTCAGGATTTTCAGTTAGTTGGGGTTTTACTGGTTTCCCACCCAAACTATCTCTACCTAGTTCTTCATAGGATTTTTCTATGATTCTGGCAAGTTCAAAAGGTTGTACTGCTATATCTGTTTCTTTAAATTTCTGGTGGATCGCCACAGATGCTGCTTCTCCTTTTATGTTGGCTAATAATATAGCCGAGACCTGCTTGAAGTCTTTCAGTAATTTCATACCCAGAGTTAAAGCAGGTTCTGGACCGTATTCATTTTTAATCTGTCTTAGCACATTTAGTATTACCGCCATGGACGGAACACCATGTGTTTTTGTGTAAATTGAAGCAAAGACTGTGTCCCAAGTGTCACAGTCCTCCACATGTGGTGCGATCCCCATTGGAAGACAGATAGTTAGAATTCTGTGTTTCTCAGTGGCTGTAGTATCAGGAAATACTGCCTCTATTTGAGTGATTTTTTGTGCTAACCAGAATGGAATTTGTTCCCGGGTGTTTTACCAAGACATGATTGTATGTTCTGTGGTGTAATTTTGTTTGTGTTCCCCTGATGAGGGGTCAGCTGTGGAATGTTAATTGCTGGGTGGACTGTTGAAGTCCGCATTACATATTGGACCAATTGTCTATGTATTTTAATTAGTATTTTTAGCTGAGCTAAAAGTTCCCGGTCTGACATTTTATCAATGTCTGGGTGAGGTGTGTAGCTGGCTAGAACCGGCCACGTTGCTCCTGGTCTACCTAGTGGACCGAGCCTGGTGATGTGATTTTTATGTTTTAGGGTGCCTTTAAACCAGAGCAGGTGCTCTTGGTAATTTAATGGGATTTCAACCTCCTTGAAAGGAGTGTATTCATCCGGAGGTTCCTCTATTTTGTAATAGTGGAATTCTTTTGTTACAGCGTTTGCTGCTGGAAAGTGTATCCAAGAATAGAACACCTCTGTCTGCCGATAATCATGGGCCTCTACCACGAATATGACTGTACCACCTCGTGATGTCAATCCATTTTCTATAAGTTTAATAGTTATAGTTCTTCTTATATTGACCGGAATGAGTATAGCATTCGGGTCTTCATCTTGGAGACTTGCGTCATCCGCTAGGAGTTGAGCTGCTATTCTAGCTCTCTCCGTTTCATCGTCACTTTCTACCATTTTACTGACAGAAAGTTTTTTGTTGCAGATCAAGTTTCAATGAAACAAAGATTAGGTGCACAATATTTTGGAACATTGTATCCTTCAACGTTGACTAAACCAAAAACTATACATAGGAATCTCTTCCTACTAAGTTCCGGCAGATTTTAACCTTTTACCCACTCCAGACGTCTTTTGGAGTATATACGGGAAAAAGGGTTCTGTGTGAAAAAGCACGACTGAGTTACTCTAGTGTCTTGCGTTAGATTATCACCTTACCAAACGTTGGGCGCCATGTAGTGTAGTTCCTATATTCCCAATAGGCTCTGCGCATTGGAATAATATAAACAGCAGTGTAGACGTAGGACTGAGGTCGACTAGGTCTCTACTGACTATATTAGACTTAATTAGTTTTGCCAGCTAGCTCAGAGGTCACTAGAAACTTTCTCGAATAAACAAGGAGGAGTTTAACTTCCTTGGATAGACAAGAAGGGATTAGCTTCTGACAACCATATAACATGACAACTTTGCTCCCTCAGAATAAGAGTGTATCTCTAGAGTCGTGTGAAAACAATAGACAGCTATTTCACTCAGTCAATCGTGCATACTTAGTCTCACCAGAGTGCAGAGAATAGAGAGATGGGCGTTTTCAATAAAAAGGTGTTATTTATTGAGCAGTCTTCTCTCTCATGCAAGAGAAATGAATTGCCACAATTGCAATACTTAATGTAAAGTAAAGTGCGTACAGAAAAAGGAGTATTATGAAATAATACTGTAAAAGCATTGATATGGTTTCTTAGCCATATGATACATTAAAATGGATAAAATATACATATATACATTGACTAACGTACTCAACTGGTGCTTCTAAATACGCCTACTGCGGTGTACCTGACCTAAGCCTAATACGTGGGAAGGAGTAAGTAAGTTGCAGTTTAAGTTAAGTTGGTTTTTGCCAAGAATCTGAATCAAGAATTCTCTTAAGGGTTTAGTCAGCTCCGTACCTGGGTAATAGAAAGCAGGAGGTCTGGTATCTCTCTCTCAGGACTCGATATCCCAGCAACCCGCAAGGGCGGCTGAAAACACCGGAGCTGGATTTTCTCGGCTGGAGAAAAAGACAGCGTCTTTCTCAGTGCGTCAAAGGGGAGGGGCGGCGTCCGTGGGCTCTCGCATCAGCTGGGCTCTCGGGCAAGTAGATAGCCGATCTGCTCCAAACCACCGTGTGTTTGCTTAAGGCAACGTTGGTATATTTATACCTGAAAGGTGCCGTGTTTGACGTAAGGTTGGACATAAGACGTCAATAAAGATGTCACTAAGAACTGGCCGTTCTTTCAGTGTTCGCAGGAGTTCTAGGACAAATCAAAACAGAAGCATGGGGATTTCCCAGGTTAACTCGTTGTACTCTCTAGGAGTCCGGGGAAGTAGCCTTGCTTAATTTGGACTGCATGGGCTAAGACTAAATATGGATATGATTCTTATGCCTTTATAAGGATATTATTTATTATAACCACATAAGGGCATAAATCAGGAATATCGAATTAGGGTCCTAAATAGAAATACAACACCCGTACTCAGTAAACACGCCCTATTGTTGGCCCTATTAGAGAGAAGAAGAGACAGAGAGCGAGAGACAGAGAGAAAGAGTGTGTGTGTGTGTGTGTGTGTATGTGTGCGTGTGTGCGTGCATGTGGGTGTGTGTGTGTGCGTGTGTGTGTACGTGCGTGTGTGTGTGTGTGTGTGTGTAAGAAAAGACTAGCACAGACTAACGCTCTCATAGACAGGTCGCTGTCAACTAAAGGAGGACCAATGTAAGTTATCAGTGGAACAAGGCAATACTGACAGTTATATTCTCCTACACTTACGCCTAATTATGACTACCAGGTTATACTCCAATCCCTGCAAACATGAATTTTGGAAGGGATCAGAATTCCAATTACTGCAGTGTTGCAATCATTATCAAACCCGATGTGTGCACCTGCCCGATTTTGTCAGATAATACCTGATGAGATTTACTGGATAAAAAGTTCGTAAACAGGCAAAAGATTCAGATTTTGGTGCAATATATATAGAAGGTGTCTGTTGTGATCCAATCCCATGGCCAAGATTTGGAATAGGTGGTATCAGGTAAATATCTTATTCCACTGTTTACTGCATCCTGTAAATTCCTTGGGGCAGATTTACAAGCCCCTTGTGCCACTTTTGCATCACTTTTAAAATGGGAAAAGTGACACAAAAGTGGCGCAAGGGGCTCGTAAATCTGCCCCTTTATTTCCACATGTGTGGGGTTCAGTACATTTTACTCAATGATGCCCATGAATTCCAGGTGACAGCCAATTATGGCCTTACAGATAATTAGATTTCCAGTGACAAAGGACACGAGATCTGCTCTACAAGTAGTAGGAATTCTGGAAACCACAGTGACTTAAAATGTCGCACTATGCCAAACAAATCTTCAACTGAGCGAAATGGAGGTGGGCCTAAAGGTAGACTGGAAAGGCACAATTGCTGCCCAGCAGAAAACACGTGCCAGTTCTCATTGCTGGTAATGCTTTGGTTCCTAGCTTTTTCTATATAACACCTTCTTTAGATATGTGTGGGTAAGTGAGTTATTTGAGTTATGCACTGGCTGGCTCCCTCTTAGGGCTTAGCAATTGAACAGAAAACTAATAGGGCCATATTTACGAGCCCCTTGCGCCGTTGGAGCCTCCCTTTTTGTGATGCTCCGGTGGTGCAAATCACAAAATCAGGGTATATATTTACAAGCAGCTAGTGCCGCTGCAGCATCATTTTTGTTTTACACAGCAGCGTCACTATCATGCTCCACACTGCTCCATATTTACAAACTGACGCATTGGTCCAATGCATCACTTTGTAGAGGCCTGTGTCACATTATACCTGCGCCAGTTATAATATATATAGGATAGGGATTCCTTGACTCATTCTTGACTCGATTTATATTAATTTGCTCTAGGTTGACGAGCTGGACAGGTCGTTCGCATTTCCGTTCACCGTTTCACTGCAGGCCTAATCTACCTTGCAGTTGGTAAGTCAGCAAATTCACTTCACAAATCTCCAGTTCCACCTAAATAACTAGGACACCCTGATCCCCATTTCGGCCAGCTCACTTTGACAATACCTCACCTCCGTCGAACCCTTAGCTCTCTCACCGTCATCCACCTATAACACATGATCACTTCAGCCCAAATCTCACTGGCATCGATTGGTTAGTCCTTCAGTAATATTCATCACCTCACTACTCCGGTTGCCTTAGAGTGCATGGTTATCATCTTGGCACTCCAACCCTTACCTTGTATTTACATGTCCCCTTTTCCTTTTCTCCTGTCCTGTATTTCCAATTTCTCCACATGCATTCACTCAGGCATGTAACCTGTAATGTCCTGATTTTTATCCCGCAAATCTATGTATGGGATCAAAACGTCATCGACTCATTGACACCTTAACACAATCATACTTATAATTTTAATGTGCAATGGTGTCTCTTTTCATTTATGCTTGTCAAATTGTTGAATTATTTTCCAAGCATGTTTGTCCTTATCTTGCTGGATGCAAGTTTTTGTTCCCACTTTATTGTTGTGTCAAAAATTCCGAAATATTAAAGGAATTCCTGTTCGGCTGGACAGCGCAATATGGATCTAATTGAATGTCTATATTTATTACTTCTCTTCTGTTGTCCTTGTGAGGGACCACTGTGTTTGTAGCACACATATTTAGGATGCCACGAAAAGCCACTAGGTGTGGCTTTGAATGGCCACAAAGATATGAAGTAAGGCAAGGCAGCGTAAATTACTGCTTCGCCTTACTCTGCACATTCTGCAGCACACATAGAAAGAGAAAAATGCCTCTTAGGATTGCTTCAGTGCAGGAAGGTGCCCCTTCCTGCACAAAAAAACAATCCTGCTGACAACACAGGCACCCTTGCATCATGGTGCAAGCGTCCCTGCCTTGGCGCAAGCCTGCCGAAATGGCGCCAGTGCAGGAGGAAAGGACAGGAATGCACTGTATTGCATAAATACAATACGTTCCTGCCCTTTCACTGTGGTGCAGGGCAGCACAGAAAGCTAACTTCCTGCGCTGCCCTATGCCAAAACCTCATAAATGAGGGCCCTGCTTTGCAGCCTAGGAAGTCTGGCTTAAAGGTGTACTGATTTATTGTATGGTAGTACTCGAAACCCTAGAGGGCATATTAACAAGCCCCTTGCACCACCGGATCTTCATTTTTTGTGATGCTCCGACAGTGCAAATCACAAAATCATATCTATGAGGCCATGCGAAGCCACTATGCGTGGCTTTGAATTGCCTCAATGATATGCAGTAAGGCAAGGCAGCGCAAATTGCTGCGTTGCATTACTCTGCGCTCTGGAGGCGTTCCATGGGCATTCCAAGGGTTTTCCCACGCAGCACCGATGGATTTTGACACTTTCCCATATTTCTGAGCGCATGTAAACCTGGGTAAGCACCAATACTTTATGCCTCCCAAGTGAGGCGTAACAAAGAGAAATAACTTAATTTCACTTCGTTTTTTCCTCTTCCCATGCGTGCTGTATTCTGCAGCATGCATAGAAAGAGGTAAACGCCTCTTAGAATTGTTTCCGTTCAGGAAGGTGCCCCTTTCTGAAAAAAAAGCAAAGCTGCCGACAACAAACTCATCCTTGCACCATGGTGCAAGGGAGCTTAATTGGCACTTAGCTGCCGAAAAGGCATCAGCGCTGGGGGAAAGGAATGTGCTGTATTGCATAAATGTGGTGCATTCCTGCCCCTTCGCTTTGGCGTAGGGCAGTGCAGTAAGCTGACTTGCTGCACTGCCCTATGCCAAAGCCCCATAAATGAGTCCTAGGAGTGCGTGTTTCAGTGTTCCTGCTTTTTGACACTTGCCAATGTTTCTGCTGACAGCGAGCAGTGCAGAGTCCCTGCAGGTACTGGCTGTCAGTTGTAGGACGACGGCACATTTCAGCTCCCATCACATTAAAGTAATCCTTCCTGCAGCAGTCTCTAAGCCTGCTCTTTCCAAGACAGCTGGGAAGAAAACAATGGGCTCAGCAAGGATGTGGCAGCCAAGGATTTGCAAGCAGGGCCAGATCCCATACTTGTTAACAAATCTTGTCAATCACATTGTACAAAATGTAAGACATGACTGGAATCTGCAAAATGCTGGAAGAGACTAAAAATGAAGAAGTTCAACCCTCGAGACAAGAGAACCTACTACTCAGCAGATCCATATCACACGTGGTATTACACTGTATGATACAGAGCTCTCTATAAATGGTGTGTTTTTCATACACAATTGAGTATATCCGCGCACTTTCTCCGAAGCCCACACGTGTATGCACCTCTGCAGGATAGTAGCAGCACTGCCTGAGTATTTTCCTCTCTACACACAGGACACCAAAACACCAACCACAAAGGCCACGTTGCATTCATTCACTATAGAAGCAAAATATATAAAAACCATAAACTTATTTCTAACTCATTTTTTTCACTTTCATTCCAGCCCAGGGTTTAGCGACAAAACGTAAGAACACTACTCTGCTCCTCACACACGGCATCAAACACTTCTTTTACAGAGCGGATTACAAACACATTCTGCCACCCATAGCACACCCATGGAGCACTGTGCTACTTGTCTGCAAATGCGCTTTGGCACTTCGTCAAGGGTATGAAACACTACATAAATGCAACTTGAATACGATATTCACTCAAAGCATTCTTAAAAGGAAAGAGCGCCAGCTAATGTCACTATTTGTGCGATTTTCAACAAAGTTCAAAATGACTGCCCATTCTCCTTAAATTCTGCAACTGCATTTGTAAAAGCGCATGAGTCAGAGATGCAGAGTATTGTATGACTGCGCATGTGTAGTCCCTGTTCATGTATGATCGGAGCTATGACCATGCAGTTTATTTTGCATGCAAGGTATTAACAAGCATTGGCAAAACCAACAGGATTCACTTTTTTTGTTTCTGGCGATAGATGCAATATATATATGTACAATAGACTTATTTAGAGGGGCGTTCGACCAGCATCCTTCATCCATTGGCCTGTTTTTGTGTCATTTACATTTTGATTCCGCCCACTACAACACATAGAAAGGAGGGGGGGGGGCGGGGGGTACGATGGTCTGCCCACTTGTGCCACCGGATAACTCAACTTTTCTCTTTCACGAGGAGCCCACCCGCGCACAAGCTAGTGCCCTTCTGTTGCAATAGTTTCGGTTTTCATTTATTAACTTGATGTTGCCTTTGTATTTAGAGTCTGATGGTACAGCATAAGCATTTTACCAGATGTGAGCACAGACCATATTCTATCCTTTACCAGTTATCTGTTGTAAATGCCTTATGGAGTGTCCTATAGCTGACTGCTGGCTTTTTCACAGCATAACAGATTGTGTGTAATTGAAACTATTCTGTGTTAAGTTATTCAAAGCTTCAATATAATACATGTGAATTCATAAGCAGAAAATCTTCAGAACATGTTTATTCGTGACTCAAACTATGCCCAGGAAGAAAACTAGCATTTATCATGTCTAATCTGCAGCACTTGTAACATTTTTTTTTATCTCTTTCCTTCGTTCCTTTCTTCCTCCTTTCTTTTCTTCTCCATTTTTTTCATTGTTTCCTTTTTTCTTGCTGTTTTTTTCTTTCTTATTTTCCTTCCTCATATCTTGTTTCCCTTTGTTGGTTTCTTTCTTTCTTTTTGCTTTCTATTTTCTTACATCACTTATTTCCTTTTTGTCTGCTTTCTCTCTTGCCTTCTTTCTTTCCCTCTTTCTTTCTTTCTTTGTCTGTTTGTTTGTTTGTTCCTTTCTTTCTTTCTTTCTTTCATTCCTTTTTTAATTTTTTTCTTCCTTGCTTTCCTTCCTTCTTTACTTTTTTGCTTTATTCTTGTTCTCATTCCTTCATTATTGTTTTCCCTCTTACTTTCCTTCCTCCCTTCTTTCCTTCCTTCTTTATTGCCTTCTTTCCTTCAACTTTGCTTTCTTTCTCTCTTTGAATCTTGCTTTCAGACTTTTTCCTTCTTTCTTACTCAAACTGGTGTTTTCCTGCTCTTTGTCTTTTCCTTTTTTATTTCCTTCCTCCTTTCTGTCTATCATGCTTTCCTTCTTTCTTTCTTTCTTGCCTTCTTTCTTTCCTTCTTTCTGGTATCATGTGGACAAGATACTGTGTCAAGAATAATGAGGACCAATATATAGGGAAGGCAAGTTACTAAAGGTAAGCAAAGTTTTATTATGTGTAACTCCACATATATGTACCTTGACAAAATATCTATCTCCAAAGTACATAGATGTGAAGTTAAGTATGATAAATCTATACATACCTATTTGCACTTACGTTCTCAAAAGTTTGTTCTGCAATATCTTTGACACAATATTCTGTCCACCCAATATTTTTAGTTCCGATATTCTATCAGTGATCCTTCCTTCTTTCTTTCTTTCTTTCTTTCTTTCTTTCTTTCTTTCTTTCTTTCTTTCTTTCTTTCTTTCTTTCTTTCTTTCTTTCTTTCTTTCTTTCCCTTCCTTATTCATTTGCAAAAAAGAACAATTGATGGACAGAATGCAGAACAATGTCATACATTCATCCCAGTACAGCGATCTGGGCCTAAATCCATCATTTTTTTGCTCACCTTGCCATTCCAGTTTGGATCCAGCCATTTGCAACTCATACTTGACCCTGTGCCCAATGGGAACAGTCCAGCCCGAAATGCCAGGCCAGGTCCTCCCTGGACTGGAAACAAGCATCCTAGGACAGGTTTCGGGCATTCAGCCCTCATCAGCCAGGATAGCTTGACTCCAGTGGCATGGAGAGCACAGGACCCACGTCTGGGCATCTTTTGTGTTGCATTTTCACCCTAAGTGGGAAGGGTATGCCCAGATGTGTGTCCCGTGCTCACTACGCCACTGGAGTCAAGCTATCCTGGCTAATGAGGGCTGATAGCAAGAGGCTTGCAGCCAATGGCATAGCGACTGGCTTTTTTCGGTCTGTGCCAAGAACATTTGGTTTTACTAAGATTATGTGTATGACGTAGTTAATTATAGAGGTTTTTAGCCACAATTCATCCTTTTTTTGACGTTATGTCATTCACAGGGGTGGCTTCTCCATTAGGGAGGAGGAGCGTCTCCCCACTGCTTTCTCGCAGTGTGAGGAAGGAGAACGTTTTATGCCTGGTTGGGGTGGGCGGTTGGGCGGGTTATGGAGGAGTGGCTTGCCCAATGTTGTGGGCCCTGATTGTTTGGTCCCAGTCATGCGCACTCCTGCATTTTGTCTATGTAGGCTGCATGCAGTCTACATAGACAAAATGCCCTACACATAGGCGCCCAGCTGGGCGCTGTCCCCACCAATCACAACTCTGCCATTGCAGCATTGTGAGGGGAGGGAGGCTGCCTGCTTCCTGTTCCTGCCCGAGGCAGGAGAGCAGGAAAGCAACAGGAAAACGCGGGACACGGCCAGGAGCGGAGGTGGCGCAGGACCTGGTATGGGACATTAAAAAAAAAATCTCCTCACGAACCCCACACCCTCTCCCCCACACGTGAGTCATGTCGCCCACGACTGGTCATTCACATTTTTCTCCAACCCACTTGAGCATGCATCAAGGGGCAACATGTAACCCCACGTCAGCCACTGGCTGACTTCACTATGAGTTACGGCATGCAGCTCTTGCACCGGGAGCACATCCACCCACAGAGTTGTTCCATTCTGTAACAGGGAGTACTTTGGTAATGTGTGTTTTTTTGAGACAAAAAACATGTTTGCCTTTATCAATGCTTATTTTTTAGATTGACAAATGCCCAACAGCTTCCTAAAGAATAGTATTTTGCAAAAGCCATTAAAAAACAAAACAAGAATTGCAAAAATGTGTTGAACAACACCAGGCCTATTGGTTGTGGCAGTGCTTGTTTTAACCATGCAATGGCAAATCTAATGGACCTGGCTTTTTGCTGTGGAACGTGTTTGGTAGTTGAGTGATCTTGTGTGTGTTGCTGATAGATGTTCATGACAAAAAACACTATAATGGAACAAGGTTTTGGGTACAACATTGTAGAAGCTGAGAGAAGGGCCCCTCTCTTGGACAGACTGCAGAGTTAGTTGGACCCAGAAAGAAAATTAAAAAAGTATTTTAAAAGCAGTAAAAAAATAAAGTTTGCATTTTGTTTAAAAGCATAAGGAGCAAAAGGTTGTATAATAGATATATTTGACAATGAAGCAGTGTTTTCCATACAGCTGTAAGACAGCCTATTGCATGTATTTCTTTAATTTGTGAAGAAAAAAGCTGGAAATTAAACTTCATGTTATGTAGTCAACACAGTAAAGAAAAAATAACTTACAAAGCTGTTTATGGAATACTCTTAACCTGCCATAAAATCAAACAGGATATGTTTGCTATACAAAAACAGAAAAAATACTGCAATTAAAATATAGTCTTGGGAAAGTAAATACATGAATTAAATCGCTCCTATTGACAAGTGGACTACTTGAACACCGTCACCGCTGACCCATATCCTCCTTACTCTTTGTAATTGTTATACACTTTTTAGATGAGATTAGATAACATGAGGTTGTCCAGACAGCTAAAGTTATCTGTAGCTACACCTAAAAAGGGAGAAGGACATGGTTGATGAAGTGTTGGAATATTTAAATTACTCTACTTGCATATGCAAAAAGCGAGTTGCCCAATGATTGTTAAACTGTAAAAATTCCAAAGAGTGTTTAAAATAATTTTGCTTTCCCCCAACGGCACTGGAGTAGATTTCCATAATTAAAGTGAACTCAGGGAAAAAAGTATCTATATATATTCAGTTTGACCAGGATGCAAGTAGGAAGAGATGCAATCAACAGTGAGGAAAATTACATTTTTTTTTTTTTTTTTTTAATGAACTTCATCTTACAAATGAGTATGTTGCACCATGTCCAGATAGTGGCGAGAAGGTTTAATCTATTTAACCTGTTTGGGTTGGAAAGGCTCATGGGCAGACCCCCTTACTCGACAACACTAAGAACAAGCACCTCTAGGTAAGAAAGTACCTAACATCTATCCAAATAACCAACATTACCAATCCTGACACTTGCTTCAAGACCCATACACATTCTAAAGGCCCTCATGTCAAATATTAACAGCATTTAGCATTTAGACAGAAGGAGGCCTCACCTCTTAGCCCTGCAACCTAAGCAAACCAGCAGCAGCTAAATATGTGGAGCTTTTCACATGCCTCTTCTCACACTACACAACCACAATAGCCACCTTCCAATTAATCTACAGGCCCCCTGGACAAAAGAGTGACTTCATGGTTGGGACGCCTAAACTTATTGCTGGACTACTGGACTTCTGCACCCTTAATTATTTGCTGCTGGAGGGGAGGGGAACTGCCGCACTACACTTACAACGCTATTTCATGCTGCAGTGCAGGACGCATGAGGGACCTACTGGGTGAAGAATGGGTCCAAAGTGGGCCCATCTGCACCCACCCTCACCCGACCAAGACCTGACCGGGGCACAACTCTTTCTTCTGTTTCCGAATATTATATCGGTATGGGTAACCGCACGTTGGTAATCCGGCTCACAACCTTTTCCTTCAAGGATTAATGCCGTAAGTCATCAATTATGTTGTTCCTGTCCTCTGCAGTTAAGGCTATTAGTGAGCAAAATGCCACCATTTTTGAAGAGCTGGGCTTGCACACCATGTGCACAACTTTGGAGGCCGCTATGGGATGCCATGCCCCAATATTTCCAGTTTGTCTTTGATTGGGCCGACCAAGAGGCGCGGCCTGAGAGTTCAGTCAATGAAAAGAATCGTGTCAGTAGTGATCACTGTTCATCTGGATAATCAAGTGATATTTGAAGACTCTCTTTAGTTTCAGCCTCTTTCCAGAAAAAGGAAAAATATAATGTGCCACCTTAAGGACTGCAGATCACTAACCTGCTCAGATGACAATCAGGGCTTTAAGTGAGGGCCATTAAGCTTATGTTATAACAATGTTTGAACTTTTGATAGATAATTTGAAATGTAAAATTGATTTGTTGATCAAGAACTCTTTTGAAGAACGTAATAAAATGTAGTTGGGTTTTGAAAAGACAATAGTGGAGTTATCTAAAATGTCTATTACACGTAGTATGCATAAAAAGCACCTCAAAGAAACCAGAGAATTAGGTAATTAGGTAGTTGTGATAATCACCCTCCGCCTGGGACGACTCCTGGTGGCCCCCCGCCCTGGGCAGCGCACCCAAACCCGCAGACCACGCACGCAACCTGGGCTTCATCCTGGACTCCTCCCTCTCCATGACCAGACAAGTCAACGCAGTCTCCTCGTCGTGCTTCAACATCCTGCGCATGCTACGTAAGATCTTCCGATGGATCCACACCGAGACCAGGAAGACGGTCACCCAGGCCCCTTGTCACCAGCCGTCTGGACTACGGCAACTCCCTCTACGCCGGAACTACCGCCAAACTCCAGAAGAGACTCCAGCGGATCCAGAACACCTCAGCACGACTCATCCTGGACATCCCCCGACGCAGCCACATCTCCGGACACCTGAGAGACCTGCACTGGCTCCCGGTCAACAAGAGAATCACCTTCCGGCTCCTCACCCACGCACACAAAGCCCTACACAACCAAGGCCCAGGATACCTCAACAGCCGCCTCAACTTCTACGTTCCCAAACGCCAGCTTCGATCGACCAACCACGCCCTCGCCGCCGTCCCCCGCATCCGAAGAGCCACCACAGGAGGAAGGTCCTTCTCCCACCCGGCCGCCAAGACTTGGAACTCCCTTCCGACCCACCTCCACCTGACCCAGGACCACCTCGCCTTCAGGAAGCAGCTCAAGACCTGGCTGTTCGAGCAGTAGCAGACCCCCTCCCCCCAGCGCCTTGAGACCCTCTGGGTGAGTAGCGCGCTTTATAAATGCTTTGATTGATTGATTAATTACTCATTCTTGGTTTGGGTAGCCCTGTGTCTCAGTTAGACCAGAAATGGAGCAGGGACTTGGCACTCTGGGTTCTTTGGGCCTTGTTCACCTAGAGCTATCATAGCCCTCAATGCAGCAGGACCGCCCATCCCAATGAATCCAATGTTAGGGCAATGCCAATTTCTAACAACCAGTGGAGAGTAATCTGTAATTCTAGTGAATGTACCCATTGCCCTGCCTCCACTATATTGTATTTTTAAGAAATGTCCATGCCCTTAAAATTGGGGTGAGGGAAAATGTTTCCTAACAAAAAAAAGGTCAACACTGGCTTTATTGTCGATAGGGGGGAGGGCAAGTCACATAGCACAGTTAGATGAGTGGGATGGACTGGCTTGGACCCGAAACAGTATTACAGTGATTGTGTGGCTAACATTGATCAGCTGGGGCAGTGGCAGGTTATTTGATGTCCCTAATGACTAGTGTACGGGAACCATCATCTGTAATTCAGGCATTGCCATTCCTTTTTTTATACACCACAATTGCCACTCCCTCTGCTTCCTCCCGTGATCCCTCAAATCCCCTTAGACATACCTCATCTTCAATCTTCAGTGTGGCAACTGGCAACAGCTTTGAAGCCTTGGGATTCTTAGATAGTAACAATTGAATTATCCCTAGTGGGGCTGGCTTATATTCTTCTTGTGCCAGAGATTCGGGTGTTTACTTCTCCTTAGAGACATACCCTAATGTAAATGTTTCATATCCTGTTGGGCCGAGTAAACTGGTTTTGATTTTATCCCAGATAGCTCAGATCCTAATTGCCTACTGTTCAATTGTGGAATAATGCAGGTTGAAGTAGGAAGATATCAGATGGGATTTGGTTACATTTCATTACCAAGTTTAGATTAATCTGCCTTCAGGGAATGTTGGACACAACTAAGTGTCTGATTACGATTTTGGTCAAAAACTAAACCTCCCGACTCATTGTCAGATTCAGTTCTGACCGAACGATTATGATGCTTCTGAACACCTTTTGGAAAGTCTTCCACTAACTTCAATGGAAGCCTGTGTTTCGACCGACAACACAGGCTCCCATTGATAAAAGGAGTGGTTGGGGAAAACCTTGCACCATGTGGCAGGAACCCCATGGTTCATGTCACACTCTGCATGGTTCTACAGGGGGGTCTCTTGGGTACTTCCACGGCCCTCAACTAGAGACCTCAGGATGAAGGGGGCCTGCTAGGGCCCCCCAAATCAGTTTCTGACAGCCTTTTCATGTCAGGCGGTCCGAGTCAGAAAGGCTGTCCGAATCCAACATCGTCATACGTCAGTCGGAAATGGGGTCAGTAGAGCTGTGCAATTCGGCTTTGACTGACTCAGAGTTTCCGAAGGCCAGTCAGACCTGATTCAGAATGACCGAATGGTTATTTTTCTATCGTAATCGGTCAGATATGTTTCCAACTCGGTCGGAAACATAGGTTCCTACATGGTTTAGGAAAATCCAAATGCTTTTCCGACAGACATCGTAATCAGTTCCTAATTATTTTTGCCTGGATGGTTATAACTTGTTTTATGTACCTGCTACTTCTTCCCCATCTGGCCAAGACAAGGGGGGGATGATGATACTTGTGTCATTTCTCATTAAGGGGAAATAGTTAGAGATACATACTGTTTCTTCAAACCTACAGGCAATGCATTTTTCTTCCTCAGAGTCCTTTAATGTGATATGTCACAATTTCAAACCTTCGAGTTTATGCCCTGTTTACCTTTTTGGAGCAGCCGAGGGAGAAGCATCATGCCTTCATCTCTTATTTCTTATTGAGAGGTTTTAATATTCATTTATGTAAGAGCATTCATTGCCTCAGACCATAACACACGTTAGTTGTACATCAGATGGGGTATTGCAAATAAAACACACAGGTCAAGGGCATATTTTAAATAATCTTACTCATTAGTTTAATTTGGTTTATTTCATTGATACAGTAGTCTCATATTGTCAGTGTCTTGTTCCCCTAAATTCTATTAGTCATGGAAATTCGTCTATTATTGATTTTAATTTTGTTTTGGCTTCTCTCTTTAGTTCAATAAGGGGCTTTCAGATTCCATGTATTGGATTTAGTGATTGTAACTCTAACACCTAAAGTATAATATTTCCTTGGCAGTGGAGGCCGGGAATTTTCTTTTGGCCCCACCCTCTGAATCAGAATGGTACAAAAATGTTGTCCTTTTTTAAACAATTTTTAAATATTTTTGAGAAAGGATCATTTTATTGTTCTTCTTTTTGGTCAAGTTAAATATGGCCCTTCAGGGTAACAAAATGTGCATATTACAAGTAGAATCTTAGGGTTTTCGGAAATATACTGTCAACATTGTTATAATATTTATGTTGCCTAAAGATGCTTGTACTGAATTGTATTGAGGTATCGTAACAAAACTGTACAATTGTCCCCAATGTATATCATAATTTTGGCCAGGTTTTGTACCTTATATGTTAAGGACCTTTATTTTAAATGAAATGTGTTTTATCCTGATTTTTGCTGCTACATACTTTGCACTATACATAATCAATTGTTAGATTTTTAAACTGATTGTAAGCATTGTTGTTGTTGTCCTTTGTGTATATTTCATGTGGAACTCTTTGGAGCTCTAAATCATAAAAATAAAAATCGTTGCATGTCATATTTAAAATTGTTGCAGGTGATCGTAACTCTATTGGCCTCTCCCTAAGACGGGGCACTGCAGCTTGGAGCCCCACACAAGGAACAGAACTATCACTTGAAAAGAGCTGATAGTGACAGCTCTTATAATGATCTAAGGTGATCCAAGAAGATTTTGAGGGTAAATTATTTCCCTTGCGAGCATACAAGTTTGAGACATGCTTTAGTGAGAAATCTAGAGGAACAGATATGCTTTGCGCCTTTAATTCTATCACTATTTTGTTCATATTCTTCACCCAGATGGTTCCATGCCATTTACTCTAGGGCTCAACATGTTCTGCTGAGGGCATTAAAAGCATATCCGGGCGAAAAAAGAGGGTTACCTCTTGTCAGTCTATAAACATATGAGAAGTAAATCTCTGTAAAAAAACACCTAAAATAGGAATCATGGAATTAACTTCTCCTAGCAAGTTGTTTCTCTAATAGGTCCCTGTTTTTGGGGGTTGTTAATCGGCTGTTATTCACCCAAACAGTTGAGGGTTCCCTCTGCTCCCATAATCCCCCTAATTCTTGGCTAAAGCATTTTATTGGGATCTATGGCAACCCAATCTTTTAAATGCCCGATGTGTAAGTTGCTGACACTGCCCCAACCCCAAGGGCATTACTGAGGGACTGTTCAATCAGCAATTCTTCAATTGGCATTTTGGATTAAAATACAATTATCCAGCAGATCTTGAGCAAGGTCAAGAAAAGGTCACATTAGCCTTCCATTTTACTTGCACTACTTACCCCATACAGCTTTTGAGAGTCGCATGCTGGTGTGGAATATAGCTAAGTAGGTTAATACATCTTCATTTGGTTAATTGAACCCAGGTACCAATATTTTTGAGGCTGTTGGGAAGGTTAAGGTGCCTGCTGCAGAGACATGCATTTGACCGGGCCTTCAATATTGTGAATCTCAGCTCACCTGACATAACCTTCCACTTCTCAGATGGGTTGAAGCTCAGGCTATCATGTGACTGTAGTGCTCATTTGAATCCGTCGACGAAGAGTCTTGATATAGTATAGAATTAGAAAAAATAGTTCATTAGCATGAGGCACGGACCCTTCCCAGTCTTCGAGACAGAAACTCCCTGGAGGGGGAGAACACTGATCTGAACGCAGAGAACGAGGAGGAGCCTGCCTGCCTGAGTTTGCCCAAGTTTGCCCGCGGCTCTGTGGAGAAGCTATAGCCGATCAGAGCCGTGAATTTTGAGCACGAGATGCCGGAGCCAGAGCCTGGGTTGAGCCAGGTCGAGCCTGGAACCAGGGGGGTGAGTAGAACCGAGTTGAGCCGGTGTGGTGGTGTGGCGGTGCGGGGGTGCGGGTGGTTGTTTATTCCCTCCCCCCTGCATCTTGCTTGCCATTTGCCGCTGCATACCGCTCCTCGCTCCACGCTCACAGCTCAGATAAACTTAGTTGACCAAGCCACTAGTACTAACACCAGCTACAATATCAGTCACAATATCAGATTCAGATTCAGCTTCGAGCCTAAGGCTAGCCCAGGCCATCAGGACCACCATCAGAACCACCAGACCATCTGTATTGCCGAATAAGGGAGGGATACTTGGACCCACTTGATTTTCTGGGACCTCAGACCCCAGATCTCGGATAGAAGACCTTAGAGCTTAGAGTGCGGTGCACAGAATAATCATGCGGACAAGGAATGCGGGTTTGGCCCAGCCTCAGGTCAACTACCACCCTCTCAAATATGCAAGACGCTAAAATGCTAAGATATTGTACCCCCCTGGCAAAGGTAGTGCAAGATCCGGTTCGACCCCCCATGATGGGCAACAATTGGTATAGCAGCAATCGAACTCTCCTCCATCTTTAAGCACAAAGATGAGGAATACAAATACAAACTCAACCCTAAATCTGAGTGAACGCACCGCAATTGGCAACACCAACAGTAACAGTCCTAAAGGTAATAATGATATTAGAAACTATTTCCAACAATTGACCAAACTGGGCTACCCCGGCAATCCTGAAAAAACAGCTGATACACCCCGCTACGTAACTGGCACCGAAACCACCGAAACCATTGCTAACACATCAGAATGGGCTAGAATACCCAAAACCTTGAATCGAAGCACCCCATTGACTGCACCGCTTTCTTCAGAAATTTGTATAGTCAAGGGCAATAGCGCACTAGGAAAAGAAAATGTAATCGATCATAGCCCGCTTCGCCCCAACAACTCAGGAACCTTCACATCAGTGCCCACAAATTTAGACAGTGGATCCATGGAAGCTCTCCCCGCCACCTCCTCAGAGGAAAGTGAGGCAAGCGAGGTGTTTCCTCCCTTAACACAATACATTTCGGACATTACGGATAGTTGCATACTTCTAAAGCCCCAGCTGGACCCTCTGGCTTCCTCTTTCATGCCCACTGAGCCCGGGGACAAGAACTTTTTACTAAAAGGGTGTTCTGACTCAAACCAAAGCCTACTAAGTGCAAATAAACCATGGTCACCCAACTCGCTAAAAGCAGAAATTAAACTGTCTCGGTGCCACATAAAAAAGAAAATCATCTTACACTGATCAACAAAGCTTTGATTTCAATGGCAAATGCAGTCATAATGCACGCAGACAAATTAGATACTCAAATAAACATACTGCAATCAGTCGCTAGCCTGACCTCTGGATTGGACTTGCAACTGGAACTTTTAAACTCCCTGATACGCAGAGCCCAGGCAAACACGGACATAAAGGTAAAATAAGATGACTGCGGGTGCTCCCCAATACTGCAGAACTTGGAACAGCTCCCGGAAATAATGAGCTATTTAGTTACGGACCTTGAGTGTGAGGTCAATAGGTGGACGAGCAACACATCACGCCTCCCCCACTACAATCCAATTCAGAGTCCAAGCAGGAAGACTACCCAAACAAATCTGATAAAAGCCATATATGAGCCATCATGGCCTATGGGAGACCAAACAAACAAAATAAGAACAGGAGACCCGCAGCCTACATTGGCCCCACAGCTAAGGCAATCAGGTTAGTTCAGGAAAAACACAGGAAATCTCCAGGTATGATAGTAACAACCTTAAAAGTCCATCTAGCGTCAATGTTTTGGCCTTGAAATTCAACTTGCAGTCCAAATCACAATTCTGTTTCACCCCTGATAACGGCCCTGGAAATCAGACGATCCAATATCACCAACTTTAGAATTTCAATACTTGTCCAGGAAAAACAAGAAAAAACTATTTCGAAAGCTATTCTAAATGATCCATCAAGCATTGGCTTGTGCCAGAAAAACAGGAAAACAGAGAAGATAGCAAGGTGAACCAGAATGACATTGGCCCCACACAAAAAACAATTGCCACTGATCACAATAGTGGCACACAAATTTATGGCATACCTTCTCAGAGTCTCCCAGGTAACTCAAGTGGGAATCCGAAAAAAATCTGAGCACAACAGTCCCAGTGCCCAGCAACCACTTGATCAGCACACAGGGCTCACAGATTGAAGAGCCATGCCAAGATATCACAAATAAACTTGCCCCCGCACAGCCAATATCTCATAAGGATCCCCAATTTGTAAATATATCTAATTATCAACGGGAATTGAAAACTGCCCAAGTAAGCACTAATGACTCTCCGTCCCCCCCAGATTGTATGTCTACCCTCAGGAGTGACTCACAAACTTGTGCCTCAAGTATAAACCGGACCGTGGATGGACCTGTCTCCGGCGAAAATTAAACTTGGAAGTCTATATAGTCCTTAGATGCTACTAAAGCATTTTTTAACCAAATCCACCCCCTCATGGTACATGCCACAGACCTAAAAAATCTGAAAGTATTGTTATATCCCGAATATACCTCGCGGGGGAATTGGGACATCCTCAACAGAGGAAATCTTCTGAAGCTTTGCGAAAACATTCTGGTTTTGAAAATATAAAAACAACTGATATTGAGACAGTGGCTTTTTCTGTCCCAGGGTCAAGTGAATTAAATGAAACAAGTGAGATAACTTTCTCCAACCTGATCATGGCGGATGCTTTGAGAGGATACAAAACGCAACTGGACAATTGAGGCATTAAAATTAAGCCATCATTTGCCACTAACTATCCAGAGATTCTGAAAAATAATGAGCCATGCGCTTCACAGGGAGAACAAGATCTGAATGGTCAGAAACGGATGAACAGTAAGCACTCAACTCTACTAGCTACTGGATCCATTTTACATGGCTCTATAGGTGGCACACAAACGATTCAGCAGAGCAACAGTTCAATTCAAATTACCAAACATGTAGAAGGAGGCAATCGCTGGGAACAGTTCCAAAGATTGGTCCTGGCGCTCACTGGCCTTAAGCTCTAGCTCCTAATATCAGGTCCTTACTAGGCAATCAGTCGACACCGCCAAAGATCAGCTATGCCTTAAACAACGGCCCGTCCATTATAGAAGTCCCTCTGATAACAATCAAACGATTAATATCATGACCTTGAACGTTGCAGGGATACACAAAGCTTTGCAAAGTCCAGCTGCAATTACATTCCTTGCAGGAGCAGATATAATCTGTGCCCACCCAAGAAACATGGGCTATTTATTTACACCAATAGGGGACTATGAGGAATATTTCAAACCTGCAATAAAAGCCAACGTTTTCGGGAGACCATCAGGTGGCATCTCAATATACGTCAAGCATGCACTGAAAGTACACTTCTCAGTAATAAAGAACCCCTCAGACATGTTTTTGGCTGGCACTCTGAAAGGATTGAACACGACAGATGGCCCAATATCAATACTCCTAATCAATGTCTATTGTAATCACCATGGGCAGGGTTTGAAGGACAAACTTAATCAGTTATTAAACGATAGTGAAACTCCTCTATTACAGTATGCAAGCATGGACTCCATCCTTCTTGGTGACTTTAACATGCACAACATAGGGCTGAACGCACCTGAAAGCCACTCCAACGGGGGCACCTGAAGATTCAATGACCTAATACGGGCATATAGCCTGGTAACGGCACACTCTTTAACCACAAAAGTCAACTCAGCAGCATTGATAGCACCCACTTACAACAACCGGACCACAATAGATTATATCTTAGTAACTGAGAGTCTACTGAAACATATGTTAAATTATGCAGTCCAACCCCGGAATGAAAGTGACCATGCCGCCCTGACCTTACAGTTATCCATTACTGAGAAAATCCGTTAAACTCTTCGCTGCATCGGAGTCACAAAGGGGAAGAACTACACAGACTCCTTAGAAGAATCAAATGAGGGCCGCTCCCAAGTCATAAGTTTGCCTCATGGAAATCAACGTGGAATGGCTGGCAGACCAGTCTCAACGACAAGGCCATATAGGGGAATGGGGTACACTTGACTACGATTTAGTATCTCTGCTTCGGGGAGCATTACCCACAGAACCAATGCTAACCCTGCTTATAAACTGGGACACCAACCAGCAATCAAGGAATGCTCTAAACAACTAAATTCCAAATGCACTTCCTATCGGGCAACTAGATATGAGTCTGCCAAAAGGGAACTAAAAGTAGCAGCCAAAAGCCACTCATTACTGGTTTGGAAGGTAAAACATGAACTCACAGAGGCAAAATAGCTGAAGATGTTCAAGTTGCTTGCACCTAGCAAATCCCAAGAATTTTGGCAATATTTAAACAAGATAATCCATGGGCCCCTAACACAGAAAACCAGTTTGATACAAGCACTTGGACAGTCCATGTAAAAACCTTCTACACCGATGACTCAAAGGCAAAATTAATAGAAAGAACAATTCCTCATGGGGTGTAATCTAGCAAAGTGATAATAGAACGTACGGAACCTCTGGCTGTTTACACCCCCCCCCCAGAAAAACAGGCAATTTGAATCATCTTGAAAATAATACGGCATAATGGATATCCTGGACCTAATGGCCTGCCTGGCTCCCTCTTCAGGGTGGACACCGGCTTCTAGGCTGAGAATTTGGCACAGCTGTATGCCGAGTGTAGGCTTTTAGAGGATGTTCCAGACTCCTGGAGGGGGTCACTGCTACACCCAATATACAAATAAGGGCCAAGTACAGACCCTAGGAACTACCGTATGATTGCCTTATTGGACATTGAGAGCAAGGTTTATGCAAGCAATCTTCTGACGGAACTAGCCAATTGGGTCAGCAAGGAAGATCTTGCCCCTTTCTACCAGACCGTGTTCCGATCAGGAGGTTCCACCTTAGACAACATCATTGCCCTATCATAACTAGTACACCAAACAATGGCTCACGGCACTCAGCCTCTTTTTGCTTGTTTCATCGACTATACAGCAGCATTCGATGGGGTAGACTGCAACATCCTATGGAAGAAATTGGCACGTTGGAACATCTGCCCGAAACTGTTACAAGCAATTAAATCGGTGTATTTGCAAACTTGGGAAAGAGTTAAACTCTCTTGTGAATCCGCCACAGAAAAAATCACCATGGATCACGGGCTAAAGCAGAGCTGTGTCCTTGCCCCACTGCTCTTTAATTTATATACAGTGGATTTGGGCAGCGCTCTGCACAGAGCCACTTTAGCAATTCCGAGGATTGGGAAAATCAAGATCCAGCTGATGCAATATGCTGACGACCTGGTCCTTTTGGACTACACCAAAATCGGCCTTCAAAAAGCTTTAACAGCACTCTCAGAGTACAACGTTAAAAACAAGTTGGTTGGCAACCAAACGAAATCCAAGATAGGGATCTTTGGACGCCATCCGAATTTTATTTTGATGAAATGGAGTCTGGACCCACTAACATTGAATAGTACCCAATCGAACAACTATCTTGGGGTCTGGATCAGTGAAACTGACCGCTCACAGGTCCACAGCCATAAGCTCCAGCAGAAAGGGAAAATGATTACCTACATCATCTGCAAACTCCATGCCAAGTTAGAATGCCACCCAACGAGTCCTGAGGGCAAAACTATTACCTTTCCTCCTTTATGCCATACAGGCGTTTCCTGGCAAATTTGTGCAGGATCTTGAAAAGATCCACTGTGCAGCTTACAAAAAGTTATTTTAGCTACCAGCATGCACTAGGAATACTTTAATTCACCTGGAATTCAATCTCAACCGACAATCTTTGGAAGAACTGGCGACTCTGGTGAAATACTTTTATCTAACAACTGTGGCACCAGAGAATTCTAAGAAGACCGTTAAAAATAGAAATTTTCAACAACCGGGCAATCCATGGTCAACTGGCCTTGCTTCAGCCAAAGAACTTTTGAAACTAGCCACAGAGAATTGGGACCCCAACATAATTAAGCACACCACCAATAAAACATCAATACAAAAGCAAGTAAGATCATGCTCTTGTATATTGGACATCGAAGCTCAGACAGGTAGAGGTCTCGTGTGACCCAAAGTTCCTCCCACACATCGCAGGGCCTTAAACTACATCTTACACAGTTGGTGGGGAGGCAAGCCCTTCACAGGATTCTTGCAGCCAGACTACATCCGCTTCCCCTAAAATATATGTATCCTTTGGTGAAAGTAAGACTCGCCATCACGGAGTGCCGCCTCTGCTATTATAAGCGTGAATCGCTGGCTCACATCCTGCTATGCTGTCCTGCCTTGTTGCCAGCCTGCTGAATCCATCTAAGGCCCATTATCCTTCAACTGGGCATGCAGACGGCAAATGAGGCTGTTCAACTGTTATACTTGCTGGACACAGTGAAGCACATGGCCAAGTTTGCTAAGTTCATCTATCACGCCTGCACAGCTCTTATGGACAGGTCAACTTTGGCTGCACATGGGAATTATCCGGATGAGGGGCCTACCCAGTCTGGCATCCATTAAAAGTTTACTCTGTTGCATCTAAAGGACCATTATTAATTCCATTGTATAAAACAAAAACACAGAAGGAGGTTTTAGGAATAAGATGTGTATATATATTATTCTATTTCAATTGTTTCTTTTTTATATTGGTCGTCTTTTTGTATTGTTTTTATTAATCACACAAATAAAGAATCATTCAATCATTAATTCATTAGAATGAGAAAAAGAAACAAAAACAGTATAATGCTATTACAAATATACAATCATATACATGTTGAAAGAATAAATTAAGCAGTGTCATTTTCACTATAAAGGAAGTCAAGGAGGCTTAGCAACTTCTTGTAGTAGGAGGTGAGTACAAAGGATTTCTTTGCATTATCATCTAAGAATTGTGTGATAGGAGACCACAGTTGTAATAGTTTTGTAGCAAGAGATATGGGATGTGCCAGAGCCGTGTCTAGTCGGTGATTATGGCAGCTGGCATGCCACAAAGCTAGATAAGATAGTTTAGATGTGTCCTTCCAATTTTTTGTTATTTGCTGAAAGGCAACTGCTAGTAGCAAATCTATGATTTTTATGTGCGATTGTCTCCTCTCCCAGTCAGTGGATAAACTTCCTAGAAAAATATTTGTGAAAGAAAAGGGGGCTTTAGTATTGAAGATGGTGTTAATTTGAATCCAGACCTGTTCCAAAAATGTAAAAATATGTGGACATGTGAAGAGCATATGTTTTAAGACAGCACTTTCATGAGCACATGTCAAGCAAGTACTGGGAGTTGTATTATGTATTTTGTGGAGATGTACGCGTGTAAAAAGTAATCTGTTATATATGAGAAAATGTGTTTGGGTAGTACTTGCCGCTCTAGATAATTTCCTGATCTTTATCCATATTCTGGTCCATAGGGAGGTGGGCCAATCTGTATCTAAATCAGTCTCCCAGGAAAGTTCTATTTTGGTTTTATCTCTAGTCATGAGAGGTTGTGTTAAGTGAGAATAAATGGTAGAAGCTTTAGGGTGTACACGTAGGAGATTGTTCCATGTGGAAGCAGATTGAGAAGATAAGGAAAGCATAGGTGTAAACTGAGCACAGGCATCAAGTGTTGCGGTTTGTAGAACAGAACATTTTTGTTGAAAGGAAGAAGGTAGGTGATAAAGAGCTTGTGCCTGTGGAAATTGAATAAGTGTGCCTTAGCTGATGCACCCAAAGCAAACTTTTATTTCTCCATACTTTCCAGTATATAGGTGTATTCTTAACAAGGAGAGATTTGTATGCCAAATTGTAGATGTGAGAAAGGTGTCCAAATCATGCGGGACTAGAGGGAGAGTAGCATCTAATAACTTACAGGAATGCTTGATTACTGGTGTAGAAGTTGTGGTTTACAAGTAAATGAAAGATATTCCTGAAATGAGAAAGGTTTTTATAAATGAGCTCTCAAGGTCCACCCATAATGGGCTGTCTGATAATTGATTGGATACCCAATACGATAATTGCCTAAATTGAAAAGCTCTTTGATAGTTAGAGAAATGGGGAACATGTACACCACCTTCTGATTTTGGTTGCAACAGTTTCTGTAACGCCATTCTTGATTTTTTATTATTCCATTAAAAAGAGAAGAAAGAATTAAGCTTATGAAATAGTTTTGTTGGTATATATATTGGTATATTGGATATGATGTAGAGTTTTATAGGGGTAAGCATCATTTTAGTGGTGTCTAGGCGACTCCACCAAGAAAGATGGAGAGGATGCCACTTTGCAGTGAGGGTTTGAATTTTGTCCATGCACTTATCCAAGTTTCGAGGGATAGATGTCTTTATAGAAGGAGAGAACCATAGACCGAGGTATTTTATGTGTTTAGAGTTCCATACGAAGTTAGGGAACTTAAAATCTTCCTTAAAAGTGTATTTGTTTAAGGGTAGTATCTCACATTTGCCATTATTCAATTTATAGCCAGAAACCAGTCCATAGGCTTCAACTTCCTGCACAAATCTTGTAAGTTAGGACTGTGGTTGAGATGAGAATACTAAGATATCGTCAGCATATGCTGATAATTTAATCTGCTGAAGGCCAGAAATAAACCCTGTTAGAGAGTGATTTTACCTGATGCTAGATAGAAAAGGTTCCAATGCTAAGTTGAGAAGAAAAGGGGATAAAGGACACCCTTGACATACTCCTCGTTTTAAAGTAAAGTAGGGGGAGACAAGGACATTAGTAGAAATGGCAGCTTTGAGCTCAGAATATAGTAAAGCAATTAAGGAGGTAATTTTGGGTTTGAATCCAAACCATTTAAGAGCATGAAAGATAAATGGCCAATATACTCTGTCGAAAGCTTTTTCTGCATCTAGAGCAATTGCTAATAATGAATCTGAGTAACATTTCTTTCTGGATAGAATATCAAAGAATAAACGTGTATTGTCTGTTATATTGCGTCCTTTGGCGAATCCTGATTGTTCTTTGCCAAGCAGCAAAGGAAGATGTGGTTCTAGTCATAGAGCTAGTGCTTTGAGAAAATGTTGTATTCCACGATCACCAGGGATATAGGTCTGTCATTTTTGCAACAGCGTAAATCCTTACCATCTTTCGTTATTAGGCATATTAAAGCTTTATAAAAAAGAACCCAATGAATTGGAAGCAGTGGTTAAGGAGGAAATAAGGGTGTATAAGTGTGGAAGGATCAATTGGGCAAAGTGTAAATAAAATTCAACTGTAAAGCCATCTGGGCCCGGGGCTTTATCTTTTTTAAGGGACGTCAATGCATTTAGCATTTCCACCTGTGTAATGTCGGTTTCCAAAAAATGTAAATTTATTTGGGGATTAGTTTGTTTCTGAATTGTGGAAACATACTGGAGGATATCTAATTCAGAAGGTGTAATTTACAATGTATAAAGAGACTTATAGGAATTTACAAATTCTTGGAGTATTTCAAAGTACTTGAGTTTTGGCATCTGTTATCATCGATAATAGATTCGATGTGAGGCCTTTGCTGCTTAATCTTAAGATAGTTGACCTTCAAGCATTTTCAGTGCTGGGGTGCCTTTTACTTTCACATATTTGTTAAGCACCCCCACTAAATAAAAAGATGTTTTTTTTGGTGCTGATAGGTTGAAATTAATAACAGTAGCACGTAGAAAATAGTGACCGGGCACTATCTAGATCAGAATTTTCCAAAAATGAGCTTGTTAGCTACTGCTAGCTCTCCAACTGCCAGTAAGTAGCTCTCAATGTGCATACCAGCATACTAAGACAGAAGCTTTTGCTTGGCTGAATTTATTTATGAATACCAAACTTAGGAGTGTATATTTGAGATCAAACTTTGCGTATATTCAGAACTCATAAACTGATGTTTGGAGAAAAATGGCTCAATTGTCAATGTATATTTTAAGCTGACATTTGAGTGATAAAATGTGTTTTTTTCCAGACATTACTAATGTCATAACATTGGTACCACAGGCATTGCAGCTAGGATCATATCATAATGTATTTTTCATGCACAGGCGTGTGAAACTCATTAAGCTTGTTTTTTAAACATTTGCTGCTGGCAAACTCGCCTGCTGAATTAAGGTGATCACTGCTGGTAATCTTGCACAGGATGGCCATCAATGTAATCAGGTTTGATGTAGTCGTTATAACAACACTACTATTAGTTGCTCTGGGCGATTTTCACTGACATAAGTGGCTCTTGAATTGGAAAACGTTGAAGATCGCTGATCAAGATCCACAGAGTTCCTGCATTTGAAATTCTGAAGGGCAAGGGGAGAGAAGTCTAGTGAGACCTATGGTGTCTAACCAAGGAAGAAACTGAAAATGAGAAGTATATAAATGGTGGTCCTGGAGCCACGACAGAGGGCAGTGGTGTACTTGTTGCCTACAGTTGTGTAGGCTGACATCTCAAGAAACAAGGTCCAAAGCTGCTGTTACCACTGAAACAAAAGTCAGAAATAGAGCAGGTTAAGGGGCTAAGCTTAAAGATATCTCTTTACTCTATTACACTAAGAAGCATGATGGTGAGGTGGAGTGTATGTTAGTATGACAGTGTGTTGTAAATCACATACAACAGAGGAAAGACAAGTGACAGCGCTTAAAAAAAGATCATCAATATCTCATCAGGGGTTAGAAGCGCTATATAAATACATTAACAATTACAATTATATAGTTGGATGTATTCCCCTATTGAGCCACTTTCTAGATCAGCAGGACTGCAGATTTGTATCTATTCCTGCAATTCGCACTTCTCCAGGATGGTGTGGAAAAGACAGGTAGATCTATTTCCACCCCCTGAATCCTCAGTGAGTGCCTTTCCAGAATAAAGAGATTCTACAAAGTTGGATCTGTCCTGTCAATTGCTAATGCATCGAACACTCTATGTTTATATACAAAAACTGCTTAGAGGGATTTGTCTCTAATAGCAACTTTTTGGGGTTTCAATTTGCTGTTTTTAGAAGAGGGACAGAAGTATTGTTCTGCTGTCTAAATGGATGAATATTACAGGCTGGGTTTTTGTACCTTACACAAATGCATTGTAATAATTGAGTCCAATGCCTTCTCCAAAAGATGAAATTCCCATAACAAACTTGGACAGTATAACAGTGTCTAAGAGTGCTTAGGGGAATGGTGCAGCCTGAATTCCCATAAAGTACGCTGTGGCATACTTTCATGAAATTTACATCATTGACGGTGGTTATTATCAGAGGTGCCCTTTCCAAATATTTGCTTTTGGTTTTCCTTAACATCAGTCACTTAGACTTGATGAACCTAAAACTAAAGGCACCAGGTCTAGTAGCTTTCTTGAGTCATAGTGCAACAAAGTGTGCTTGAATCAGGCCCAACAAGTGCACGCTGATCAAGTAAGGTTAGCTGCCTAGAAGGTGGCACTCAAGAGGTCTGAGCAGGAAGCTTGATGCATGTGGAAATAAGGCGGAAGTTTGTTTTAGTGACAGTTGGCCCCTCCTTAACAGACAAGTGGAAACGCCATTCAAGTAGCATCCAGTGAAACTAGCACTGAGTGGCAATGCCCTGGAGATTGGCTTTTGCCTGGTTACCATCTGCTCATTGTACTGTCAATTAAGATCCCACCTGTTGGCATTCCGTTGATCACACCTCTTCCACGTGCAACTTTAGATTAAAATTGATTTAGTTTTCACACATGTTGCCAGTCTTACTGGGAAATGTATAGCCTGCTAGGTGTCTCATCAGCCCTCCTGGTGTCCTCTGCACATATATTGTCAGATGCATGTCAGGAGGAGGGAGATCAGTGTGCATTGAAGCTTGCCTTTTGAAAGCATAAAAGCAGTCAGCTATGGTGCACAGGGAGATTTCTTACTGCATGTCAGTGTCATTGTTTGACTTTCCCGCCTAGGACTGCCAGGTAGTGGGCAGGAAATCTAGTGGTGGTCACCTGGCCTAATTAAAGTAGGCTGACCTTCACTATGACCTGGCAGTCCAGTGGTAGCAGGCTCACCAGTAAGAGGTCAAAGCTGGCAGATCCAGCTGAAGCTGTGCTCACCAAAAGTAGTCCTTTCCCCCACTTCTTATTTTTTTTTCTGTTATTTTAGTTTAACAATAGAATGCCAGTAGTACACAGAGATCTAGTTCACATTTTTTATTTTGAAGGGGCGCAAATGGAGTAAAATAGAACGGACCATGACAGGGTAACAAGTACAGAAAATATCAACGCTCCTGTTTTCATTATAATAACAGTAGGAAGTTTCAGGTAGGCTGGGTGGGCCTGAGAAAGGGAAGGTTAGGTAAAAGGAAGCAGTGATGGGATTAGGATGACAGAGCAGGGCCAGCAGTCAGCAATGATCTTTTCCCAACATATCATATGAGCACTTCAATACAACAATTTAAAAATACTATAAGTATGCTATACTCATCTGCAAGGATACAGCCAGAAATGAGGCACAATTAAAAAAAAATCACTGAAAGGCTAAAGAACTATCAGTTCTCATCAAGTATGTGTGCGGGGTGAGTGAATCAGAAGATAAAGAGAGAAATCTATGAAAAAATGAGGGTAGATGCTGAAGCGGGAGGAAATACTAATGCCCCACTGTGCGCCCCCCTGGTACAAAAGGGGGTGGTGATGGACGGAGCATCTGAACCAATCAAACACTCACACCCAGTCAAAAGATCTGGGTTTGATCCATCACCATTCTTTAGCCCACTCTGCCACCCCAGTTCAGACATGGCTATATGCAAATCAGTCTGACCCTGTGCCTCATGGGAACAGTCCAGCCCGAACTGCCAAGCCATGCCTTCCCTGGACCGGAAACTAGCTTCCGAGGACCGGTTTCTGGCATTACAGCCGTCTTCAGCCCGGCTTGCTTGAATCCAGTGGCAAAGTGAGCAAGGGACTCATGTCTGAGCATACCCTGCCACACTTATGGCGGCCAAAGCGGTAAAAAAGGGGGTGGTGATGGACGGAGCATCTGAACCAATCAAACACTCACACCCAGTCAAAAGATCTGGGTTAGATCCATCACCGTTCTTTAGCCCACTCTGCCACCCCAGTTCAGACATGGCTATATGCATATCAGTCTGACCCTGTGCCTCATGGGAACAATCCAGCCCGAACTACCAAGCCATGCCTTCCCTGGACAGGAAACAAGCTTCCGAGGACCGGTTTCTGGCATTACAGCCGTCTTCAGCCCGGCTTGCTTGAATCCAGTGGCAAAGTGAGCAAGGTACTCACGTCTGAGCATTCCCTGCCACACTTATGGCGGCCAAAGCGGTACAAAAGGGGGTGGTGATGGACGGAGCATCTGAACCAATCAAACACTCACACCCAGTTCTTTAGCCCACTCTGCCACCCCAGTTCAGACATGGCTATATGCAAATCAGTCTGACCCTGTGCCTCATGGGAATAGTCCAGCCCGAACTGCCAAGCCATGCCCTCCCACTCCTGGCCTGTAGGACTCAAGGGCTGCCGCTAGTGGCGGAGAATGCATACTTTGGCTAATGCCAAGGAGATGGCCAGCGAGTGAGGGTTGTGAGAGTCCACGTAGGAGATATCAGTCATTTTGTGAATGAGAACAAGGTAGGATGAGGCAACAAGTGTCAGGAGGCAGGAGAGTCGTAAGTGGGCCCACACACCAGTTCAGTAGGATGGAAGATTAGATTAGGACCATAGGATATGGTAGAGATTACAATTGTCTTCCTCACAATACCAACATTGATCATGGGGTTGTAGTCATTCCCAGTGCAACTTCAGTGGCATCCAATCGCAGCCATACGATACTAAAGTAGAGGAATTTTAGCCTAGATTCCTGGAAGACCCTAGATTGGTCCAGGAGCCCTTTTGTCCAATCTTTGGGTGAGTTTTCCTTGCCTAAAAGTACCTGCCAATGCACCCCGGTTGTATTAAGAGAAGGACATGTGTGCACAGTTTCCATTAGTGAAGTCTCAAGACAATCCCTCTGAGTTGACTCCAGATCCGCAAGTATTGTTGAATGGGGGCTATCGGTAATTACACCAGCAGGCAGCCCACTACAGCCCGAAGACAGTAGGTCAGTAGTTGAGTTTTTGAATGGCCTGTAGCAAAATGGTCTGAGGAGACTGTCCTGATATAAGTGGTCCATGTATAGTACCCCTTTTTCATACCAAAATGCCTAGTAGGGAAGGGTGCTGTGTAAGTAAAAGATAGGAAATACACTTTTAAGTTTTGCATATCCTGGTAGTGACAAACACCTATGTTTGTTTTTCACTACTGTGAGGTTTACTCCTCCTATAGATTAATATCGGGTATTCCTTCATACACTTTAAATTAAAATTCCAAATTAGAAAGTAGTAGCTGTGCCGTGTTTTATATCTTTGGAATGGTAATGACAAATCCTCTTTATTGGTAATGTTGGATTTGACATTACAATTTTGATGTGCCATTATTAGAAAGTGAGCATTTCTTTACACTTACTGTTTGTGTGCCTGACCCTGTCTCCAATACACGTCTGGGGTGGGTGGCAGCTACACTTTGTACATTCCCTTTAGACAGCCACAGACACAGGAAGGTTAGGTGTGTCTGAGAACTCATCTCCATTCATTTTCATTCTGATAGCTCTTCCTGGGCAGGAAGGGAAGAAGGGAGGGCCTGACAATCTCTTCTGAATACATAGGAACCTGACCCCACACATAGGGCTGATTACCCCCCACAGATAGTCTGGAGTCAGGGCTGAGGAATAAAGGATATTTGTGCACTTCAAAGACCATTCTTTGAGGTCACCCCCATTTCAAGGGCACATTTGATTATAAGTACTCGGTCTCTGACCCCACCAAATCAGACACTTCTGGACTTACAACTGGACTCTGTCAGAAGAACTGCTGTGTTGCATTAAGGACTGACACTTTGCTGGACTGCTGAACTGGAAGGCCGGCTGTTCTTTTATGCTGCCCTGCTGCTCCATGAATCTGCTAAGGAGAGCTGGACTTTGCCTTGCACCAAGGTGATCTCCAAGGGCTTGTTGGCTTGCCTCCTGTTGCTTGAGAATCAGGGATTTCAAAGTCTCTACCCGTGCTCATTTGCCTGGTTCACTGGAAGTTGACCCAGATACTTGCACTAGAAGAATAAACTGATCTCCAGTTTCCATGTAGCAGAACCGGCGCATTAACCCTCTTGTGGGAGCAGAATTGGCACATCGCTCTTGGAATTAATGCATCGCCTCAAGAGCCCATCAGAATCGCGTGTTGCCACCACTGCTGTCTTCATACATAGACCCATCTCTCGACTGCGTGGGGAAACCAGGAGGATCGAATTTCAGCCAACATATCTCAGCTCGACACTTCGGAATCAACGCATCACCTCCACTGCGTGAAGGAAATTGACCTCAACTGTGGGATTGATATCAACACATCACTCACACTTTGCTCGACTGCTCCCCGCATCTCGCTGTTGCGACCAGGATAAGGTACTTTGTTCACCGAGCCCTTTGTGGGTCCTACATTCAGCCTGTGCTCCATCACAGTCAGCATGAACTATTGAGTTTGCCCTGGTCCAGTGCGACCAGATAAACTTCATTGGCACTAATTACTTGTAAGCGCTATTACTCCTTTTATCCTTTCAATATCCATAGCTCAACTTCTACCCATTGGATTTCTGTTATTTTGGTTTTGATTTATTTTTAACATTATTGCCTATTTTTCTAAACCTGTTTGGAGTATTTTTGTGATGTTTTCATTGCGTTTCTATGTGTGTGCTTCACAAATACTTTACCCATTGCCTCTCTAATTAAGCCTAACTGATCTGCCTCTCTAATTAAGCCTTACTGCTCTGTGTCAAGCTACTGAGCACAGGCTATTGTTTGGGGGTCGATTAGGATGGTGGTCGGAAAAAAGTTCCGAACGCCGTGGTAGCGGAAATTAACTATCCGCATGTACCGCGGGAAAACTGGCGGTCAGATTAGGATGAACCGTGGCGGACGGATTACACGAAACTCCGCCGTGACCGTCTGGAGCAGGTGAAAATCCATCCGTGGTAGTATGATTTGCTGCGCAAAGACCCAAACCGCCGTTCGACCAGAAGATTGGCCACACATAAAATTAGAATACGATTGCGGTTACAGCGAAACGATGACTTGTTTCCGACTGCCGCGATCGCAACAATTGATGAATGTGAGAGCCGGCGGAAGGGCTGTTGTATTCTGAGTGCCGCGGTCGCTCCGGGAGAGAAATGGCAGTCGAAAGTAACCACACAACAAGGCTACCAAGTGTGGCTAAAATCTGGCCCAGCCTCAAAAACACCCAACAAACCCCAATGACACATCCCTATGGCAAGTAAAGAATACAAATCCCAGGTCAACCCACACAACACACCTGACATGAACATTCCATTTTGACACACCCACATAGCTAAGTATAAAGCCAGCTCCTTCCCTGCCCAGAATCCTTTGCACAACTCCACACCTGAATGGTCCAACCCTGCAGCCAAAGGAGAGGCAAATCAGCACACATCATACCATCACACACCACACACACACCACACATATAACCACCACCACCTTCACACCTGCACTTTTCCCCCATTCGCACATCACACACCATGTCACAGAAGAAGGTACACAAATTCACTGACAATGAGTTGTCAGTGATGGTAGATGAGGTAATCTGAGTAGAACCACATTTGTTTTGGAAGCATGGTCCAACAGACACCAGTAGCCACAACAAATCTAATGTGGGAAAGGATAGTCAACAAGATCAATGCAGTAGGAACCGCCCCGCACACCCTGATGGACATCAGAAAGAGGTGGCATGACCTCAAGACCAGGGTAAAAGAGCGTGCCAACAAGAACCATGAGCTGGCTCAGAGGACTGGCGGTGGCCCTCCCAGTCCACCACTGACATTAACTGAATGGAAGGAGAAAGTGAACTAGCGGTTCACCAGCAACAGGTACTCTAATACGATATACTCACCTGGGCCCATAAACACACCTACACACACAGCCTGGCAATAACCACTGGAGTCAAAGTTTATGATTTTCTACCATTTCAAGATTAGTCACCTCTTAATCTCAATTAATCTTTTACTGATCAAAAAGTTATTTCCTCTGGTCAATGGACCATTAGTTGAACTAGTTGAAATGACATAAAGTAATCTTCTTACATTAATGAACTGACCACAGACTTAGGAAATATTTAAAAACGTTATCCAAATTAATTTCATGTGAACGACTTACAAAGTACAGTACAGTCTCCGTCACTCATAGGAAGGAAGATTCAATTAATCAATCATCAAACACATACCTTATATCTTGCAATGAGATGCTCAGAAAGGAGAGGATAGAGAGAAAAGCACATCTGCACATTCACTGAAATAATATTTACCTAGGGTGGTGTGAAAAACCAACCCCCTGGCCAAGGAGCTGGGAAGGGTCCCGCGGGAAAGTTCAGGCGACAAAGGCTTCAGGACAGGAATCAGGACAGGATAGATGACCTCTCTAACACCGATGCTCACGTAGCACTCCTCTCCGACACTCTCTTCCTCCTCGAGATTCTTCCACGATCTTCTTCTAAATAAATTAATTTAGGTTTGATGGTTGGGTATTCGATTCTTCATCAGCATCTCTCATCACTCCGACAGCATCCAGAGCTCTGCAGCATCCAGAAAATCTCTGTCTAACTAACTAACTAACTAACTAACTAAGAATACTTCAAATATACTCTTCAATATTCATATACCATCCATTAATGTTTCAATATCATAAAAATACTAATTCTGATTGGACAGGCTAGGAGGAGAAGATCATCACACCATGCTTATTTTTCATCTTAGTCTATCAATCTATTGTTCATAAATCCAACCCCTTAGTTTTCATTCCCACCAGTATTCACATCTTATTAGAAACAAATGTTAAATTTTCCATGCATGTCTATTCATTCAGGAGTCTTCAATGCTCATTCCCATGGTATGTATCTTTTGTGTCCTTGGATGGCATTCAAGAGTCTCGTCACCCTCCCAGCTCAATTTCACGCGCAGATGTCAGGTGGTTAACAGACTCTGGACTCATATGAAAGCCCCAAATATGCACTAATAAGAGAGTCAAAAAGACAAATGTTAACTTAAAAAATAAATGAGTTCAATGTATACCACCTATCTCTACTCTAATCCCATTCATTTACTAATGCTTTTCCCGCATTAGCATTAGTGAAATAGTTTGTGTTAGATTCAGCAAAGCAGATGCCAAGCATGTGAGCTTCCAAGCCGCCATCTTCATAGCGTCTGCTCATGCACAAGAAATTCCCTCCAAGCGACAGCTCGTCATACTGCGTAGATGCAGTTGATGCATGAGCAATACAGATTTCCCATTAGCAGCTATTTTAGAATTTCGCTCGAGCTACTTATTAGTAAACACATAGGCAAGCTTCTCTGTCTTTTATGTTCAATGTGGTGCCTATTAGTTTTACACAATAGGTAATTAAACACTATTAAAGGTTAAATGAGAGGATTGCTTCTGAGCAAGTCTCTTTTCTACGAATCCTTGCTCCATCAATCCCCTCTCTGATGACAATTTTGAGCCATCACAATAGTCACCCATCCCAATCAGATGCCAACTTTAGCATATCTCAATTTCTTTCCCTTTTTCATTCTTGTTCTCATCTTTCATTCTTTCATATAATTTCCCTTCATTTCTTCTAGCTGTATCTCTTTATATTTTCTTTTCTTTCCCTTTCCATTTATTTCATATTTCCTTCTTCTACCTTTCTTTCTGCAAACATTTACACCATATCACTATTGTTACAACAAATATTGTTATACCCACTAATGGAAAAATGACTCGACCTGTAATACGTTTCCTAAGGTTAGCAAACCAAGTCCCTATTGAGGAAATACTCTTTGTTCGTCTCTCCCATACACTGTCAACCTCCATTGGTTTAATATTTTCTTGAATTTTTGTAATATTTCTGATATATCCTCTAATTTCTTTGCTTTTATCAGGTATGTAAGTGTAACAATTTTGCACTTTCACCATTTTACAGACTCTGCTTTCTTTTGCCAATAAGATATCAAGGGCAAGTCGATTTTGTACAACCATAGACCTAATGGCAACTATTTCTGTATTAATCATCAAGAAACCTCCAGCAGTATCAGTCGAAAGACGAGCAACTACTGTTGACAATTGACATATTCTATGAGAATTTAGAGCGACTCCCACTGAAGGTATCACTGCACTAAATATGCCGCCTATTATTTCTGAAAAACGAGTTCTCTTTTTATGTTAGTTCATTAGTGTTTTCATTGCTTCCAGTGATTCTTTTTACATCATATATCTTCGGAAATATTATTCCGAAGTAGCAACTCTCGTACCACCGTGCAGGCAGCACACGTAGTGAACTCAAGGAAATACTGGATCAGTTCCCCCTTTTAGTTCCCAATCTCCCAGAATCAGGAAGTTATGTTCACATTCATTGGAACCAATAAATACATTTTTATAGTCTGTATTTAATCTATGGAGGCAGGTTTTCTCTGTCTTCACAAAGTCTAAGGACATCGCAGCATGAGCTGTGCCAGCTGTCTAAATTCCCTCTTTCTTAACCCATGGTGGTATATGGGTTTTCTGCTCAGCAGACTTTCTTTGGAAATCCTGTCTCCTTTCTTCTTCACGTAATGAGCATGTTAGGTTATTCTTATGTGCCTTTACTATATCTATTGACTTCATTGATAAGAAAAATTCACCCATAAACTGTGCGTCTGGACTACTAAGCACTGGATTCATATTCTTTCAAATAGGAATTTCTGAAAATACTACATCTAGATTAGAATATTAATATTGAAGTTTTCCTGTT